>NC_090741.1:59914293-59971793 GCF_036898095.1 Palaemon carinicauda
ACCGCTCGCCCGTGCAACCGCGCGACCGCTCGCCCGTGCAACCGCGCGACCCGCTCGCCCGTGCAAACCGCGCGACCGCTCGCCCGTGCAACCGCGCGACCGCTCGCCGTGCAACCGCGCGACCGCTCGCCCGTGCAACCGCGCGACCGCTCGCCCGTGCAACCGCGCGACCGCTCGCCCGTGCAACGCGCGACCGCTCGCCCGTGCAACCGCGCGAACCGCTCGCCCGTGCAACCGCGCGACCGCTCGCCCGTGCAAACCGCGCGACCGCTCGCCCGTGCAACCGCGCGACCGCTCGCCCGTGCAACCGCGCGACCGCTCGCCCGTGCAACCCGCGCGACCGCTCGCCCGTGCAACCGCGCGACCGCTCGCCCGTGCAACCGCGCGACCGCTCGCCCGTGCAATTGCGCGACCACTCCCCTGCGCGCCCACACGCCCACGTGCTTGCACGTCTACGCTTATGCTCTCCCAATGTTCGCCCACGCGCGAACCAACGGTTTTTTTCCATCGCACAGACGGATGGTGTTCCGTCACGCGAACCTACAGTGTTTCTTCGCATAAATGTCGGCTTATTTCTTGCAGTATCCATTGCTCGTCTATGGGTTATCGCCCGCCGACCACCAGGAATTCCCATCGCGCGAGCTCCAGGGCAATTGCGACCACGATTCCCAATGGGGTTTTCACAGCATGACCAGCCTGGCGAGTTCTTCTGGAGCGTATTTCCAGAACACTGTCTCACCCCGTAAACACAATGCATGGCACTTGCAAGAATAGGAGAAACTTAAGGGGGGGGGGCTTTCCGTTCGAGATTTCTCCATCGGACAAGGGGTGACTGCTTACCTCTTCCTCTGGGAGCTTACCAGGTTCTTTCCCTCCTCGGTTACGGCCCGAGGTTTGGTTCAAGGAAGCTACAGGAAGATCAAGGGTACTTTCCTCCTCTCGAGCTCAGGCACCTTGGCCTTTCGTTGTTAAGTATCTAACTTGCGGACAAGCTCGATGTTGTACCATCTGGACGCGCTGACTGAAGGCTTCCTTCGGGTGTCTCATCTGTGGAGGTCGACGACCTCAGACACCCTTCCATCCTTGAGAAGAGTTTGTTTGTGCCCAAGGACAGAGACTTAGACAGCTGCTGTGCGAAGTAAATCGACTTCCGGTTTCAATCCTCCAAGGCGCTTTCTTCCAGACTCTGCAGGGCTCCAGCGCCTTTTCTTTCAACCACGTCGGCCTAAGTTATCGGCTACGACAACTGCGACAAGGTGTCCAATTGCAGTTTTCTCCTGTCAGGAACAGATAGCACGGGAGACTCCCCCGGGGGGGCATAGTCCTAAAAGGAGTTCACGAACTCTAGGATTGCAGGTTTTTCGCTGGGAGGATGCTTAAGGTTACTCATCCGAATGACAGCTTCCCGATGCCCATTCCCGCATATTCTCTGTGAGTAGCCAAGGATATCGCGCCTGCCGTCTCTGTCAGCGAATTCAGTGTCTCTGAACCTCTATGCCATAGCGTCAGCAGAGTTGCCCCGGTTGGGCAGAATGATCCATACCTTAGGCGAAGGTCTTCCTTAGGATCATCGACGGCTTAACCCCCGGCCCCCTCAGTCGATCCTTTCTTGTAAGGAAGGATCTGAGAGGGGATGTCCATAGTCGACCTTTCAGCCCCGATCAAGTTTGTCGAACAAACTTCGGCCAGCAGAATTGATCAGACTGGTAACGAGGCGACAGGACTCCTTAAACCCTGGATCGGAAGGACGGGTACTATCAGTTTCCATTCCATCCATCTTCCAGGGTGCTCGTTGAATTCAGCCTAGACTGCAAGTATTCCTACTTATGATGCAGTGTGGCTATCCCGCAGTGGCATAGCAGGTTTGTTTCCCCAGAGAACTCTCCCTGCCTTACTCTTGGCCGCTCAGGTGCAGACTTCCGCCGCCTCTGCTGTTTGGAGGCTGGTCAACTCCGGTAGGCTCGGTTTTCGACCCTCTTCAGCGCCGGGACAAGCTTCCGGATGCTTACCATGAGTGTGGGCTCATGGTATTTTGCTTGGAGCCTTCTCTTCCTCTGCCTCAACATCTGGAGTATCTGGCCATGATATTGAGTCAACCGCCTTACCACATTGGAAACCCCGCTTCTCGTCCATCCAGCGAGGTTAAGCAACGTCGGTACTTGGATGGGTGACCACCTGGGGACGCCAGATTCTGTTACCACATCCTCCGAGCCTTCCTTTCGGTTGACTGTGGCAAGACTGAGGAGAGTCGCAGTACCTGTTCTCAGTCAAGCAGAGCTTTCAGCCCTACCTTGGAACGTTTCCTAGTTCTTCTTTCCTCATTGACCCGTCTATAGTCCGAACGGTCGCCTCAGGATAAGTTCCATGTGGGGCGATCCAAGTTCCGGTGGCTTCAGGCAATGTTTAACCGGACTCCCTGGCCCTAGGGGACCAGCGGAACTATTAGACCTGCAATGGGTGTTGACCTATGGAGCCTCTTGATGGTAGTGGATATTCTCGTCCTTTCCCCACATTCTTGATGCGGTTCTCGGACTCGTCAAAGGAAAGGGGGGGTGGGGGGCATGTTCCGGTCCAGGCCTATGGTCAAGACCTGAAGGATACCTCTCCATCATTCAGGCAGGCTTAGGGGCCTTAGTCTGGCCCCTCTTCAAATCCTACAGCTCCTGCCGAGTCTCCCCGTTGCGCGTCGACTTCATTCTAACCAGCAGGGGACGCATTTTCACACCTTCACATCTTGCAGTAGAGATACCGGGATGATTGAGATTCTCTCAATACCACCAGCGGCTCTCTCATTCCAGGCAGGGGAATGTTTCTCTCAGACTATCCGAGCAGAGCCTCATAGAGAGAGTGTACCTAGGGGTCTTTGACCTTGGGTAACCAGCAAGTGCTGGTCTGGGGGACCTGATCGCGACAGCTTGGAACCTGAAGCTTCCGCTAGTCTTCCCCTCAGTCTCAGACCCCGAGACACTGGCAAGATGCATTCCGGTGATGGTGGGACAACTTCGACGCCTGCGTCTTCCCTCCTTTTTGTCTGCGGACAATGGGCCTCAACAAGACCAGGTTGTCTGTCAACCTTTCAATGGGAGAGCTCCACTGGGACTACGCGCAGAACGGTTTCTGGACCCTCTGCTTCCCCTGACGGAACTCCCTGGAGAGCTTCTCCCACGGCGCAGACTACTCAAGCAACCACACTGCGACATCTCTCCCGAACCGGGGCGTCGCTTCGGCTTCATGCCTGGAGACACTACGCTTCCTCCTCTAGAAGAGACAACCCGCTACAGTCGCGGTACGGAGGTCGCGTCATCTGCGATAGTCATCCACAGGGGTCTCCCTGGCAAAGTGAAGAGTCTAAGGTGGTTGGTGCCATGGGAGATATACCTCTTCCCTTGAGGCCTCTTCTCCAGCAATAACAGTCTTATTGCCTTTCGGCGGGAGGAAACTCCTTTCCGCTCTCGGCAATGAAGCCTGTCGCTCAGCCTTTCCCTGACCTTCAGGCTTAAAGGAATAACTTTTTCCTGCCCGCTGGATCTATCCTCGCTCATGCGAAGCTACGATCGTCCCTGCCCTAGTCGGAGGAAGACCTCCAACTTGGAGCATGGCTCGGACTTTTAGTCCTTTAAGAGATCTTCTCAAGACCCGTTTACGACAGGCCTCGTATTGTATTCTGCCTTGGGTCTTCTGCTCACTCTGGCCACGGCCAGTGTGTAAGCAATCTTCTTGGTCTCTTACTACTCCCCCCTTTCTAAGGAAGAGGGGAAGGCAACATTCAGGCTCGCTCCTGAGTTGTTGGCTAGACTCAGAATCTGAGGGTCCCGGCCCTTCGGTCCGATTCATTCAAGATTTCGAGTCTCCATTCTGTGTCTGATGTCCCAAGACCTTCTCTTTCTTGCCAGTAAGGAATCGAGAGGTTAGCGCTGGGAACAGCTGCAGTTTGTCCTCAGTTGCAGCCGATTTGGGAACACAAGGAGGACATGGGGGAGAGTCACCAGTATACCTCTTCAGCCCGGACTCAAGGACATTCATCTCGTCCTGTCTTCAGACCCTCCCCCGTTCACGTCGCCCTACAGCACGATGTTGGATACATCGCAACGTTCCTCGCCTTCGAGTAATACTACTCTGTGACGCAGGTGCTACAAGCTGGAGTCTGGAAGCGTCTGATGACCTTCGCAGCCCGCTTCCTGCAGGGCGTGACCCACAGGAGTCTCGATACGTTTTCTATCTCTCTGTGGTGGCTACACAACAGCTGGTCTAACCTCAGGCTCCCTTTTGGACAGGTAGCAGAAGGTTGAGGGCATTGTTATCAGGTTTTAGTCTGCATGAACGAAAGAAGTATGTCTGGCCCTTACTTCTTCTTCATTATCCCCTCTACGGGGAAGCAGCATCCTGGTCTCTGCATAGCTGACCTCGAACCTCTGCAGGTAAACCATGCTTCCTTGTGTTCCGAGTATTGAGTCAATACTGTCGCGTCCCCCATACCCTGACGAGGTGGTATTGGGAACGTCCTAACCCAGAGTTCCTTCTGGAACTCCAGGTCAACTGCCTAGGACGAGTCACACTTCTTCCTTCACACACAAGCTTACGTAGGCCACATGGTTCCTTGCGGAGCAAGGAACTTGTGAGGTGCAGGGACTCCTTTTCTCGAGTGCGACTCACTCGGATTCTGAGTCCCCGGGTAAAGCCAAAGCCAGTATGGCTGGGGACTTTCCACCCTTCCTAAGGGATAAGTCACCCTTTGTAAATAGCGTGGTTTGTATTTCGGTTACGGAACAAATGACAAATTCGAAGATAATTTGTATTTTTCCTAACCACACAAACCTTAGCTATTTACACATATTTGCCCGCCAGCCCTGTCCCCCAAGACAAGTCCTACCTCTAAGTGAAAGTGAGTATTCACCTGTGTGTGAGGGGGAGGAGGGGTAGCTAGCTACCACTCCCCTACCCCCCCCCCCCCCCCGCTAACTAGCGCGGGGGTAATACACCCTCGTTAAATTCTAATGGATCGCCATTTCAGCTACGCTAAAAGTAATAACCCTTTGTAAATAGCTAAGGTTTGTATGGTTAGGAAAAATACAAATTATCTTCGAATTTGTCATTTTACAAACGCCCTTGTTAGATATACGACACCAACAAGGTTCTCGCGCGAGGGTTGTAACCTCTGCATTCCATGCTTTTAATTTTCTCTGGTATATTTGGAAGATTTATATCAGAAAAAGTACAAAGAAGGACTTTTTCACCGGGCGTCACAGGTCTCTCCCCAGAAATAGATTTTTCCTTCGTCAAAATCCCTTTTATTATAAATATTTTAAAAATTAAGTAGAAATAAAAACAAGGACCTTACATAAAAATTCATAAAAAGAAAAGTTTATACATATATATACAAATCCTTTTAGGAATTGATTCTTGAAATGTTTAGGACACATCTTGATGTATTATGGATGAAGTCGGACCTATGGAGGTGAAGATCTGAAATGAGAAAAAAATGGTAACTTTTTTTGGCCAAAAAAATTTGTCCAAATTTCATGAATTTTTTTGGGTACCCAAATGAAATAGGAAGTGGCTATTTTTTTTTTTAGGGAATAAACATATGTTTATCTTAAAATAGAAATATGTAAAAAAAAATCTTCATTATTTTGTAAATTACATTTATATCAGGGGCCATATCTAAAGGTCATTTTTTGAGTACTTAGAAATTTCGTAAAAAAATACATATATTTAATATATAATATGATATTTATGCAGGTAAAAATATACCAAAATATCACAAATTCTATAGGGAACGAAAATATATGTAGATAGGGCAACTTACGCTTCGGATATGTCCACAAAATGGCCGCCAACCACACTGACTCAGACTCCCTAATCTGCCACCTGAAATGTAGGAAGGGCATGTCAATTTCAAGGTGTTATTTACTAATCTAATTATTGTATGGTGGGTTGCTGGATGATTGTCGATTAATTTTACGACTATAAAATTAGAATTCTGACCCAAACAAAAATTTTTAGAAGGGAAATAAAATAAAAAAAAAAAAAAAATGTAAAACAATATAATATTTTAGCTAAAAAAATTTGATGATATTCAATCAAAAAAGAAGTAAACAAAATTTTCCGACAAATAAACATCTAAATGAATCATTACTCTGTGATAGTTCCTTAGTACGTAGTAATTTTGAAAGAAATGGGAAAAAACGAAAAAGTGGCAATCGCAGGAAAATCGAACACATACCTATATATATGCCATATCTGGCTAATAATAAAGATAGGCATGGGTAGCCAGATCATCTAGAAACACTTTTCAACACTATAAAAAAATAAAGTTTTGCGACACTACTTGCCAATTCCTTACAGTAACTTGACTAAGCAAAAAAATGCAAAACAAATAAAAAGGGGCACTCGATGAAAATTAGCAACGAGCTAATGGCGGGCATTTCCAGAAAAAAAAAAATTTCAGCCACGTGCTAGGCAAACCATCAAGGTACATTTTCCGACAAATAAACATCTAAATGAATCATTACTCTGTGATAGTTCCTTAATACGTAGTAATTTTGAAAGAAACGGGGGAAAAAACGAAAAAATGGCAATCACAGGAAAATCGAACACATACCTATATATACGCCATATCTGGCTAAAAAATTAGATAGGCATGGGTAGCCAGATCATCTAGAAACACTTTCCAACACTATAAACATATAAGTTTGGAGACACTACTTGCAATTCCTTACGGTAACATGACTAAGCAAAAAATGCAAAACAAATAAAAAGGGCACTTGCAGAAAAATGGCCAACATTCTAATATACGGCATCTCAGATAAAAAAAAAAGACATTGCATCGTAGTAGCCCAACCATCAAGACACACTTTTCAATATTAAACTTACCCGATAATCATGTAGCTGTCAACTCCGTTGCCCGACAGAATTCTATGGAGGGATACGCCAGCTATCACAATACTAGAAGGGGGTGTACTTACCAGCGCCACCTGTGGCCAGAGTACTATAGTACTTCTTGTTGACACCTCCTCAATTTTTCCTCTGTCGTGCTTCCGGCAAGACGTTCTGGGATACGCTTATGATCTTGGAGTATTTTCACGGCTTTTGGTGAAGTATTCTCTCAGATTTCGGCTGTCGCTTTACTGGAAAACTTCTATATTAGCTTAGATAGCTATTATTTAGTCCTGATTAACGGTTAACGATCTTTTGCTTGATTTGAAACCCCACTTGGCTAACTCTTTTGATTCAAGATGTCTGACATTTCACAAGCCCCCACCCATAGACGATGTAGGTCTTGTAATAGGCCGTATTCCGAAGGCCTCGGTAGATCCTCACACCGCTTGTTCTGACTGTAGGGAAAGGCCCTGTCAGTTAGAAGATCGATGTGAGGAATGCGCCGGACTTTCGGAACTTGATTTTGTCCGTCTTCTTAAGTATTCAACCAAGTTAGAGAGAGAGAGAGTTAGGAGGAGTTCTTCTCACTCTTCACTTTTTTTCCTCACCTCATGATCCCCTACCTTTTCCTACCCCTGTAGTGGCTACCCCCGAACCTTACTATTTGCCCTCAGCCTGATATGTCTGTTGTTTTGCGGTGCCATTTCAGGCCTTAGGTGACAAAGTAGAGTCAGTGGTTAGTGATCATAAGTCTCTTATGGCCGACAGTCAGGAACTTAAGGTCAAGAGTGCAGTGGGTGGTATTAGTGCCAGTGCTGTGACGAGTGCTAGTGTCAGTGCAGTGCCAAGTGCTAGTGTCAGTGTCAGTGTGGTGCGTGAGGATACTTCTGTGCGTGCCAGTCGTCCTCCCAGTCCGGGACCTCTTGCAAGCTCCCAAGCCCAGGGGAGAAGCAATGTCGAAGGGCAAAAGGGTTCGGCAGGCCTTGATCGGCGCACAGAAGTATCCTCGGTGGTTGCGGGCGTGTCTTCCAGAGACCGTCACTCCCACCTGCAGACGATTGAGCCCGTCTTTTACTCGTCTGCTGATCAATTGTCAGGGAAGAAACGCTGGACTCAGGTCTCAAGATCACTCAAACGCAGAGTCCAGACCTCAAGAACTCAACCGGGCTGCAGTCATTGGATCAGCTCTGACTCGCCGCAGTCATCAGTTGAATGCACTCCGCCTAAGAGGAGTAAGGTTCTGCCGCAACAGATCTCTGCTGTTAAGGCTTTACCTCAGCAGACCTTAGTGTCTGCCGACCCCAAGTTGACTCTACTGCAGTCCATGCAGTCACAACTTGCGGTCTTGATGCGTGAGTGTCAGGCTGAGAAGGTTACACCTCCTCCTGCGATCGCTCCGCTCTGACCGCAGTACTGCCTGCCAGGCGTACGATGTTGAGGCTCCTCAGGATACCTTAACACGTTCCTGAGTTTACTGTTTCCAGTGGTGTGCAGCTCCCTCCGCCTTCCTTAAGGCAACCTCAGCAATGGGAACAGGAAGCTTATACCTTACTTCCTCCGCTTCCACTTGCTGTTCCACCAGTGAGGCAACACTCTCTTGAGGTACAACAACCTCTCCCATCCATGAGTCAGTCTCCTCAGCTCTCGCTGCAGCGAGCTCAACCCTCCTCAAGGCAAGCACCTCAACACCTTAGCCTTGCGCCTCAGGAACCTCAATCGCGAGACAATTACTGAGTTTCTGCGCAGCCTCTACCTCATCGCTCACAGCTCACACCTCAGGAACCTCAACTCGTTCCTCAGGAACTTGCTACTGCGCATCCGCCAACCACTCAGCAAGCGCAACCCTTGAGTTCAGTCACTCATGCCAGGAGTCAGCCTCCTCCACCCATGCGCCTACCTTCTGCTACTTCTTTTGATCAGCCTTTGCAGACTGAGCCTCAGGTGTTCCCTCAACAGAGTCTTGAAGAGGAAACCACAGATATTGTTGTTCCAACTCGTGCTGACTCTGCTGTTCAGCATACCTTACCGATCTCTTCGCTACACTCTGGTGATGAGGTGTCTGATGATGAGGCTGCACACCTGGATCCCTCATCAGACGTGGATGAATCCAAGTCTTCTCCACCTTCTATTGACTTTCGTAAGGTCTTGGCTCTTTTTAGGGAGGTATACCCAGACCACTTTGTCTCTGCTATCCCCCGCTCTCCGCCATCTGAGTTTTCGCTGGGCATGCAGCCAGCTAAGTCTACTTATACTAAGCTCGTCTTAGCAAGGTCCTCTAAGAGAGCGTTAAGGATTTTAGGGGAGTGGTTGCAGTCTAAGCAACAACTTGGAAAGACTTCGTTCATGTTTCCTCCGACTAAGCTCACTTCTAAAGCGGGCGTTTGGTATGCCACAGGAGAGGAACCAGGCTTGGGAGTACCTGCCTCTGCCCAGGCTGACTTCTCAAGTCTGGTAGACTCTCCTCGTAGAACAGCAATGAGGCGCTCTAAGGTTTGCTGGACCTTCTCAGACCTTGATCACTTCCTGAAGGGTGTTTTTAGAGCATTTGAGATGTTCAACTTCCTAGACTGGTGCCTGGGGGCCCTCAGCAAGAAGACCTCCCCTGCGGACAAGGATTCTGCCATGCTCTTAATGTCCTGCATGGATAAGGCCATTAGAGATGGATCTGGCGAGCTTGCTTCGATGTTTGTGTCAGGGGTTCTTAAGAAAAGGGAGCAGCTTTGTACCTTCTTTCCTCCAGCATCACACCTTGTCAAAGGTCTCAACTCCTTTTCGCTCCGCTCTCGAAGTTCCTTTTTCCCGAAGAGCTTGTTAAGGACTTGTGTGCTGCCCTGATACAAAAGGACACACATGATCTGGTGGCCTCATCGGCTCGTAAGACTAAGGTTGCTACCTCAGTCCCCAGGACTTATCGCACCCCAGTGGCTGATACTCCTGCTACGAGGTTCATACCGCCCTTTCGTGGTAGAGCCCCCAGCCGAGGAAGCTCCCGTCCAGACTCTTCCAGGAGCAAGTCTAGGAAAAGTTCCAAGGCTTCTAAAGGAAAAAACTGACTCTCCGCATCTCCAGACAGCAGTAGGAGCCAGACTCAAGATCTTCTGGCAAGCCTGGGAAAAGAGAGGTGCAGACGCCCAGTCTGTCAGTTGGCTGAGGGAGGGTTACAGGATACCATTCTGCCGCAAACCCCCTCTGACCACATCTCCCATCAACCTCTCTCCCAACTACAAAGAAGAGGACAAGAGGCTAGCGTTGCACCAGGAGGTGTCGCTCCTTGTACAGTAGAAGGCAGTGGTTATAGTCCGGGACCATCAATCCCCGGGCTTCTACAACCGTCTCTTTCTGGTGGCCAAGAAGACAGGAGGTTGGAGACCGGTGCTGGACGTCAGCGCGCTCAATGCGTATGTCACCAAGCAGACGTTCACGATGGAGACGACGAAGTCGGTCCTAGCAGCGGTCAGGCAGGAGGACTGGATGGTCTCGTTGGACCTGAAAGATGCCTACTTTCATGTTCCTATTCATCCAGACTCCCAACCTTTCCTGAGATTCATTTTTGGAAAGGTTGTCTACCAATTCCAAGCCCTGTGTTTTGGCCTAAGCACAGCTCCTATGGTGTTTACGCATCTGATGAGGAATATAGCAAAATTCCTCCACTTATCGGACATCAGAGCCTCCCTTTACTTAGACGACTGGCTGTTGAGAGCCTCCACGAGTCGTCGCTGTCTGGAGAGTCTCAATTGGACTTTGGACTTAATCAAAGAACTGGGTCTGTTAGTCAACATAGAAAAGTCTCAGCTCATTCCCTCCCAATCCATTGTGTACCTGGGAATGGAGATTCGGAGTCAGGATTTTCGGGCTTTTCCATCGGCCCCAAGGATAAGCCAAGCCCTAGATTGCATCATGAGCATGCTGAAGAGGAGCAGTTGCTCGGTGAGACAGTGGATGAGTCTCACAGGGACCCTTTCATCGCTGGCCCTGTTCGTCGAGCTAGGGAGACTCCACCTCCGCCCTCTTCAATTCCATCTTGCAGCTCATTGGGACAAGGGTTTGACTCTCGAAGCAGTCTCTATCCCAGTCACCAAAGAGATGAAGACCACTCTCTTGTGGTGGAAGACCAATCTCCTTCTCAGGGAGGGCCTATCGTTGGCTATTCAGACCCCCAATCTTCATCTCTTCTCAGATGCATCGGACTCGGGCTGGGGTGCGACCTTGAACGGACAGGAATGCTCGGGAACGTGGAACGAGGAACAGGGAACGCTCCACATCAACTGCAATGAGCTACTAGCAGTTCATTTAGCCCTGCTGAACTTCAAGTCCCTCCTGCTAGGCAAGGTGGTGGAGGTGAACTCAGACAACACCACAGCCTTGGCTTACATCTCCAAGCAAGGAGGGACCCATTCGAGGAGCCTATACGAGATCGCAAGGGACCTCCTCATTTGGTCAAGAAGTCAAAACCTCACTTTAGTCACGAGGTTCATTCAGGGCAACATGAACGTCTCAGCAGATCGCCTAAGCAGAAGGGATCAGGTCATTCCCACGGAATGGACCCTCCACAAGAGTGTGTGCAACAGACTTTGGACCTTGTGGGGTCAGCCTACCATAGATCTGTTTGCCACCTCCATGACCAAGAGACTTCCGCTGTACTGTTCCCCAGTTCCAGACCCAGCAGCAGTTCATGTGGATGCTTTTCTGCTGAACTGGTCCCATCTCGACCTTTACGCATTTCCACCGTTCAAGATAATAAACAAAGTCCTTCAGAAGTTCATCTCGCACGAAGGGACACGGCTGACGCTGGTTGCTCCCCTTTGGCCTGCAAGAGAATGGTTCACAGAGGTACTTCAATGGCTAGTCGACGTCCCCAGGACTCTCCCTCTAAGAGTGGACCTTCTACGTCAACCTCACGTAGACAGGTTGCACCCAAACCTCCACGCTCTTCGGCTGACTGCCTTCAGACTGTCGAAAGATTCGCTAGAGCTAGAGGCTTTTCGAAGGAGGCAGCCAGCGCGATTGCCAGAGCAAGAAGGGTTTCCACTCGTAGAGTCTACCAATCTAAGTGGGAAGTCTTCCGGAGCTGGTGTAGAGCCAATGCAGTATCCTCTACCAATACCTCTGTGACCCAAATAGCTGACTTCCTATTACATCTTAGGAATGAGAGATCCCTTTCAGCCCCTACGATTAAAGGGTACAGGAGTATGTTGGCTTCAGTTCTCCGCCACAGAGGTTTGGACCTTTCTTCCAACAAGGACCTTCAAGACATCCTTAAGTCTTTTGAGACTTCTAAAGAGCGTCGTCTATCCACTCCAGGCTGGAACCTAGACGTAGTCTTAAGGTTCCTTATGTCACCTAGGTTCAAACCTCTCCAGTCAGCTTCCTTCAAGGACCTTACCCTCAAGACACTTTTTCTCGTCTGCCTTGCAACAGCTAAGAGAGTCAGTGAGGTTCATGCCTTCAGCAAGAACATTGGTTTCACGACCGAATCTGCAACATGTTCTTTTCAGCTCGGATTCTTAGCTAAGAATGAACTTCCTTCGCGTCCTTGGCCTAGATCGTTTGAAATACCTAGCCTCTCCAACATGGTAGGTAACGAGCTAGAGAGAGTTCTTTGCCCTGTCAGAGCTCTCAAGTATTATCTTAATAGGTCTAAACCTATTCGAGGACAGTCAGAAGCCTTATGGTGTGCCATCAAGAAACCTTCCAGGCCCATGTCCAAGAACGGGGTTTCGTATTATATAAGGCTTCTGATTAGAGAAGCCCATTCTCACTTAAAGGAGGAAGACCTTGCGTTGCTGAAGGTAAGGACCCACGAAGTAAGAGCCGTAGCTACTTCGATGGCCTTTAATAAAAACCGTTCTCTGCAGAGCATAATGGATGCAACCTATTGGAGGAGCAAGTCAGTGTTTGCATCATTTTATCTTAAAGATGTCCAGTCTCTTTACGAGAACTGCTACACCCTGGGACCATTCGTAGCAGCGAGTGCAGTAGTAGGTGAGGGCTCAGCCACTACATTCCCTTAATCCCATAACCTTTTTTAACCTTTCTCTTGAATGCTTTTATTGTTGTTTTTATGGTTGTTACGGTAGGCTAAGAAGCCTTCCACATCCTTTTGATTTGGCGGGTGGTCAATTCATTCTTGAGAAGCGCCTGGGTTAGAGGTTGTGTAGAGGTCCTTTAGTAGGGGTTGCAGCCCTATATACTTTAGCACCTTTGAGTTGATTCAGCCTCCAAGAGGAACGCTGCGCTCAGTAAGGAAGACGAACTTAAAAAAGAGGCAGAGTAACGGTTCAAGTCGACTTCCTTACCAGGTACTTATTATTTCATTGTTATTTGAGATAACTGTTATATGAAATATGGGATACTTAGCTATCCTTTAATCTTGTACACTGGTTTTCACCCACCCCCCTGGGTGTGAATCAGCTACATGATTATCGGGTAAGTTTAATATTGAAAAATGTTATTTTTATTAGTAAAATAAATTTTTGAATATACTTACCCGATAATCATGATTTAATTGACCCTCCCTTTCTCCCCATAGAGAACCAGTGGACCGAGGAAAAATTGAGGAGGTGTCAACAAGAAGTACTATAGTACCTGGCCACAGGTGGCGCTGGTAAGTACACCCCCTTCTAGTATTGTGATAGCTGGCGTATCCCTCCATAGAATTCTGTCGGGCAACGGAGTTGACAGCTACATGATTATCGGGTAAGTATATTCAAAAATTTATTTTACTAATAAAAATAACATTTTTCAACAAATAAACAGGAAAAAAAATCAATACTATATGGCAATTCCTTACTACGTAGTAAATTTTTACAAATATTGAAAAAAAACAGAAATTGGCAACCGCAGGAAAATACGCCACATACCAATATCTACGGCGTATCTGGCAAAAACAAAGTCACGCATGGGTAGCCAGATCATCTAGACACACTTTCCAATGCTATAAAAATAAAAGTTTTGCGATACTATTTGCCAATTTCTCACGGAAAAATGACTTAGCCAAGAAGTGAAAAAACTGAAAAAGGGGCACTCGCGGAAAAATGGCCGACATTCTAATATACGGCATCACAGATAAAAAAAAAGACATGCACGTGTTAGCCCAACCATCAAGGCACACTTTTTAACAAATAAACATGAAAAAAAATCAATAATATATGGCAATTCCTTACTACGTAGTAAATTTTTACAAATATTGAAAAAAAAACAGAAATTGGCAACCGCTAGAAAATACCCCACATACCAATATATACGGCGTATCTGACAAAAACAAAGTCACGCATGGGTAGCCAGATCATCTAGACACACTTTCCAACACTAAAAAAGCAAAAGTTTTGCGACACTATTTGGCAATTTCTTACGGAAAAATGACTTGGCCAAAAAATGAAAAAAACTGAAAAAGAGGCACTCGCGGTAAAATGGTCCTCATGGTGATGAACGACATTTCAACTAAAAAAAAAAAACATGCACATGGTAACCAAACCATCCACCAAGACTTTCCACAACTGATAACCTATACAAGTTGCACCATTCTACGACAATTTCATAATACGTAATAACTTTGATAATTATGCAACTTACCTTAGAAGGGTAAACTCGGTCGTGCTCGACCCCGACGCGTCTCAGAAATCTGGGAAGGAGTACAGCTACAGCGATGCACATCTGGACACTACTAGAGCGTGTAGGCTAGACACCGACTGCAGGTCGATCACCCACAAATTCAGTCACGGGGGTGAGTCACGCGAGAAAAACATCTTTTGTTTTGATGCTTGGGGTCGCGGACGACCCACCCTACCGTTCCAGGGTTAAGAAACATAGTAACATTAAAGGCAAATATTTCATATGTAAACTATAAAATTTTAAGAAAAAATCAATAGGAAGAGAAATAAGATTGAATAGTGTGTCAGAGAGTGCCCTCAAACAAGAGAACCCTACTCTAAAACAGTGTAACGCCATGGTACAGTCTATGACAATACCCAAAACTAGAGAACAAGGGTTTGAATTTGGAGTGTTCTAGAAGAGCTGGTTACCATAGCTAAAGCATCACTTCTATCCTTACCAAGAGGAAAGTAGCCACTGAACAATTACAGTTTTTAGTAATCTCAAGTGTTGTCAAGTGTGTTAGGACTGAAGAGAAAGTGGAAAGAATAGGACACATTATTCGATGTATGTGTAGACTAAGGAAAAAGGAGCTGACCACTGTAGTATTGTCTGGCTTGTCAAAGGACCCAATAACTTCTACCGCCCACTTATTTGCTCCATATTGTTGCCACATTACCCAATCTCATGACAAGCATCCCCACTTGTAGCAGCCTTATCCTTACTCATAGCAGCTTTAGTATCTCCTCCTTCCCTTTTTATCTAAACCACACTTCCTCAGCTACCAAGTTAGTCTTAAAGTGTGGAACGCTATATGCACCTTTTGAAGGGCCTAGGTCCTTGCAGGTAACTACACGGTAGATGAGGGAGTTGATAATACCTTTCCTCCATTTCTCCACTGTTGCCTCTACATCCCTCTGAGGAAAGATGTTGCTTGCAGAACCAAGGCAATCCTCAAATGTCAATTTTGAGTGTTGTCCAACTTTCTTTGAGAATTAGAAAACGACAGCATAGTATCTTTCATCTTCATAACCTAGTTTGCCCAGAGATTCACTAACTGGTGTCCTGAAGGTCACTGCTTTCAAAATATACAAAACCAATTTTCTGCACTTCACCAGTATCTCAAGATTTGACAAATCCTGATTAGATATGAAGTAGTAACTGGACTGGACCACTGCTTGATTCATGAAGCTGCCTGGAGGCTGGCCATAGATAGGTTCCATGACAGGAGACTTAAGAGCCGAGTCTACTCTCTCCGCAGGCAAACCTTCCGTCAACTTAGAAACTGCGGGATCAGTGGGAAGAGGAGACGGGCTTGTACCCTCGGGCACTGTAAATCTGTGTTAGAGTGCTGGAGGCAATATCTTGCTAGAACGCAGTGAATTCACATGCTCAGAGATCTGAGAATTTACTCTGTCTAAGGCTTCACAAGCAAGTTCTGACCATGGCAACTCAACTAAGGTCATTGATTCATGGTGGGGTGCCAATCAGTGATTGTCAAACTTCCTTTCACAGGAGCAGCCTCTCAAGTTCATTGCACTTACGGATAAGTGCAAGGACTTCGACAAACAATCACTCGGTCACTGCATTCTCCGCCTACACCGGAGCTGGACCGCAGTCAGGAGCCATTGGGCATTGAATTCTCAACAAGCCCCTTGGGTATAAATTTTATTTATTGAGTATGCACGATCTGGATCGAGAACAGATTTATGAGTGTATTTTGAAGAGGTTGAAGGGGCCCCGATCAACGACCAGCCTCCCCTTCCGAAGCATAACTGCCTTTAGCCCTAACACCCCTAGAGACAGAGAACTTAAGTCACTGAAGGGTGTAAAGGTGAGTGTGGTATTAGGTGGCACACAGGCACGTTGGGTTCTTGCTGGTAACTTGGTGTTGAAGAACCTTGCTACTGATCGCATGCACACAATGGGAAGTCTCAGAGCGGTCCTTGATGGTCACACTTGAGTTCCCCATCAAGTGGCAACTTCCCAGTATGTTGAGTAACTACTATGGCACAGAACAGATGATAGTTGATCTTGTTTCTGCTTGTGTGATTGCATGGGACATCTCTGGTGCCCAAGGGGTCATCACAGGTGCCAAAGTGGTCACAAGGTGAATGATCATGTGGTAATCGATTTTAAGGAGACTGAGAATCTTATTCCTGATCATGCTCACTTGAGGGAATATCTCGTTGCTTGTGAATATGATGAGAGTATTTGTTTGTTCTTTTCACCCCACTTGGAGTCAATTTCTCTCCCTCTGGAACTAGTATCCTTGAGGAGAGGGACTGAGGTGCACCTAGATCATCCAGGAGAAGGGCGGTGCACTTGTCCTGCCCAACAGTGACATGCTAGTTTCAGAAGGAGATGGAGCCTTGACAGCAGAAGGGTAGGCCCTATTGTGCGTACTGAGACCTTCCCTCCATCTCATATAACAGTAGAGGAATTAATTGAGTATCCAGTATAAAGCGGTAACGCGAGGCTCAGCACCAGTGTACCGAGCCACCTTCCTGGTCTGAGTTGGTTCCCAGTCCCGCACTATATGTCTCACAAATAAATGGAGCGAGATCAGTCAGTCTTATTCTACTCCTGTCAATCGGTCTTCCTAGAGACTTGTCTTCTTAGAGGTAGGAGCATCTGAAGAATCTGACAAAGAGGCCGAGGAGAGCCTTCTTTGGGCTTGAGGTCTTGGAACTAATGAGAGAGCGCCCCTTGAAGGAAAAGGTCACAGGGCTCTTTTCAAACAGCATAAACACCACTAGCAGTGTACATGCTTGCAGCATGTACATGGGTGAAGCAGTACCTGGGAAGATACCTCATAGATAGACTTAGGAGAAGTCCAAGGAAGACCAACTCCTTCGGTTCAGGTTGTCATTGTTGTCTTACAGCCAAACACAGACGGGATGACTGAGAACAGTCATCCCCCCCCCCCCCCCCCCGAAAAAGGCACAAGGAAATTAATGGAAGGTTTGCATATAAACCTTTATTAGGAAATATTATTTCACCTTTATTTGATTAACCTGGTTTACCCAAACACAACATTATGTCTGTACACATCATTTACTTAAGAGATAGCAAAAAATTGAAACAAAGAAAGTTTGAGAGGCTGCAAGAGTAAGTGCGTACTTCTTGCAGCCAGTCTAAACTCTAAAGTGAGCATCTAGCTGACCGACGTGTGGGCAGGGCTCACCTGCCACCTGCTGGTAACTTGTAGTGTTAACTACATTTAGTTTTTCATGGCCATTTCAGCTTTGCAGAATTCATGCTCCTATTGAAGGACAATGATTTGTATTCATGTAGAAACAACTTCTTTTTTCTTTTCACCAACAGCTGAATCCAAGTATGTATAGCATGTAGAGACTACAGTATATTTAACATACTTTAATAATGCTTGTGGAAGTGACTTTAAGTCATAGGGAGGGTAGGACAAAGATTTTAGAATTAAAAATTTCCAAGAATTAATAGGATTACAAGTGAGATGTTGCAGTACAGAGTCCATATGAGTAACTGATGAGGTTTTATAAGGTATGATTGAAATTGGAAAAAGTTTCAAAGAAAAATGCAAGGAGAGTTGTTCAGCCATTTAAAGGTACAAGTAATACAAGCAACTGTAATGTAAGAATTATAGGTGTACTATAATATTACTCAAGTAAACTAAGTAAGGTTTACACTGGGATTTTGAAAGGAAATAAGGCTGATGACAAAGATTGATGGGGGAAAAACATGCATGTATAGGCATGTTAGGGGCATGAATGGAATGTATGTTAATGAAATTAAAAAGTAATGGATGCAGACCGTAGGTTGCATGCCTGGACGTCATAAAACTTATGACAAGACTTAGAATTGATAGGTGCATAGCCGGGTTTTAGCATTTAGGATATAGAAGCTATCTTTGTGAGTAGAGTAATTAAAAAATTTAGTTTAATAGAATTGTTGAAAGGAATCCTAGGTAACATGAGTTGAGATGTCAAAGAAGGAAAGGATATTAGCGAGATTTAAAAATTAATAGAGTTTAATGTGGAATGGCTGATATATAAGTACAGTATCTGTTTGGGCATAGTTCATCGAAATTAATGAACTTTTGAAAATTGCTTTTTCTTGTGCCTTGCCTAATTTAGGAATTAAGATTTTCAAGTTTATAATCTATCATTATTTATTAATCTGGTCTATTTTTATCTGTACATCTGCAAAGTTTAGAACATGTACAGCTATAAAGAAACTTGTTTAATGGAACTTGTACACTCTTCTGCACTGAATTTTTTTTTTCTTTTCAGACCAAAGGGACTAATTATTGTTTTCATACATTTTGTCTCTCCAACAGGTTATCTGTCCCATATCTAGTTGAAACCAGATCCAGTGAAAGAGAAATGTGAATAAAAGGTACTGTGTTATTTGGTTGTAACAAATACATTTGACCATTTACCAGACAACTCATCAATCCGGAGGTACTGTGATGGTATTTGTTATAGGAATAGGATTTTTCTTTTATCGTATTAGAACTCTTTACCACTTGTAAAGATATCAAAAGATACAATTGTAATTATAATTTTTAAACACAAGACTTACCCGGTAGTTATATATATAGCTTACGTCCTGACGTCAACGGCAGAAAATTCGAAACTCGCGCCAACCACCAGTTGGATAGCCAGGTGTACCACCCATGCACTCTAGCGAGGTACCTGGGAACCATTCCAGTGACCCTCATATATTCCCTGCCGTCGCTAGCGGCGACACGTGAATTCTACTCCGTCATTACTGATCGTTTTTTTTTGGTGAAGTACAAATCTTTGGTTATTGACTCCCGCTTGTTTTTGATCTCGCTTTGGATATTTTTTGGTTTTGTTGGGATTAGATGATTTTTGACCTTTGCTTGTCTTAATTCTCTTTAAATTTTCAAAATGGCCACCCCCCTATTACTTTTAGGTTATGTGTAACTAGTGGGTGTAAGACCCATTTGGCTATAGCCTCTCTTGACCCCCATTCTCTCTGTGTTGCTTGTAGGGGTAAAGAGTGTGATTTAGGTGATCGCTGTGACGAATGTGTTTTGTTGTCAGAGCATGAATGGATTAATTTTGATAAATACAGGCGTAAACTTAAAAGGGATAGATTGAGGCGTAGTTCTTCTCGCTCTTCTAGAGATATTTCCTCCTCCCATGTCATTGATCCTATTCCTTCACCTGTAGTGGTAGATCCTGATCCCACTATTGCAATTGCTAATGAACCTTCCCTTGAGGATATGTTAGTGGCCATTCAAGCTCTTGGCGCTAAAGTTGAATCTTTGGCTGCGGACAGGACACAGTTGATGTCCGATGTGCGTCTTTTGAAAGGTGAAGGTGCAAGTGCAAGTGCAAGTGCAGTGAAGTTAAGTGCAGTGGAGGGTGCGCCTGCTCGTGTCTGTCGTCCTCCTAGTCCTAGACCTCTTCCAAGCTCCCCAACCCCTGGGAGAAGGAATGTCGAAAGGCGAAAGGAGTCGAGAGGCTTTAACAAACGAGCAGACGTCCCCTCGAACGTACCTGTGGGCGCCTCCCAGGACGTTCGCCCTCACCATCGGAAAGGTGAGGTTAAGTGTTTTTCGTCGTCTTCGGATGACCCCTTACCTAAAAGAGGCTGGAAGCTCACTTCCAGGCCTCTTAAGAGATCCTATGATACAACCTATCGACGTCCTGTTAGTTCTAGGCCTGGATGCAGTCATTGGGATCCTCCAGAGCCTTTTGAAAGCCCCCCCGACCAAACATCCTTTTAGGACTCTGGACGTTTCCAAGGATCCTTCTGGCTCTATTCCGTTTAGAGGTGAGGAGAACGTTATGACCTCATCGCCGATTTCGCAACGTTCGGATCCTGACTTTGTTTTTCTTCAAGACATGCAAAGCAGGCTCTCTTCCTTTATGCAATCATACCAGCGTAACGACAAATCTTGTATCAGCGATCGTGATCGAAGAAGTGAGCCAGGTCGTGTTTCCGAGCGGCCTCGTACTCGGGGTTCGAAGCTTCCTGCTAGCCGATTCGAACAGCCTTTAGGAAGCGATTGTGATTGTTTTCCTAAGTCCGCGGTCCACGGTTCTTCCATTGAACGTGTTCGAGACTGTGTGCTTGTGCGTTCATCTAAGAAGGATGTCGGACGTCCTGTTAAACAGGTTTTTGATCGCCCTTCGACTCAGGCTCCTGAACTTCCTCCTGAACAGGCTGCCGATCCTCAGGTTCAGACTGCCGAACGTCCTTGCAAACAGGCTACCGAACGTCCTTTTAAACAGGCTGCCAAACGTCCTATCCTTCAGGAAGTTTCCCTCTCTGCCAATTACTTTAGTGAGCGTCCTTCAGGTCGCTTTTCTGGGATGGTTACAGTTGAATGAGTCGCTGAACAACGAGCGATTCGTAGTTCCGATTGCTTGCCAGTGGTTGACGGCAAGCGTGTTTCTGAATATGATCCTGAACGTCCTTTCCCTGGTCATATCTCGGATGTTAGTTTGGACTACGAGGAGGAGCCTTATCCTTTTCAAGACATTGATGCGGTTCATGTACAGGAACTTCTCGCCTCCGATCGGACTGATCGCGAGCGTTCGGTTGAGCGACACGCGACTCTGCCGCCTGTTACTGTTCGCAATGAGACTGCTTATGTTGCGGTTGGCACTCAGATTTTTTCTGATATTGATACCGCTCTTAACCCTTCTGTTCCCGGAGGAACATCGCTGGAGAGAGAAGTAGAAGCGCAGCTTTCTCCTTTGGAGTTTGATGACGTTTCAGAAGATGAGGACTCTGTTTCTTTCCGTCATTCGGCTGATCTTAAAAAACTTATGGAAGTTTTTATGGAAGAGTTTTCGGACTTTTTTGTGCCTATGACTCCGCGCTCTCCTCCTTCTGAGTTTACTTTACGGAAAGCCTCTAAGAAAACCCGTTTTACGAAGATGGTTCTGTCACGTTCGTCCAAGAGAGTTCTGAAATTAACGGGTGACTGGTTACAGTCTAAGAAGGCCTTAGGAAAGACGTCTTTTTCCTTTCCTCCAGCTAGACTGGCTTCGAGGTCGAGCATCTGGTACGAGACGGGAGAAGTTCTCGGCTTGGGGATTCCTGCCTCTGCCCAGGGAGATTTCTCAAGCCTCGTAGATGCTCCTCGTCGGTCGGCCATGAGGAAGACCAAAATTTTTTGGGCCACTTCAGAGATGGACCACCTTCTCAAAGGAATTTTTAGGGCCTTTGAAGTTTTTAACTTCCTAGACTGGACGCTGGGGTCCTTGGGTAAGAAAGTTGAGGCTTTTAAAGAGGGGGATACCTTTGCCCTGGTCCATTTGATGTCGTGCATGGACAAGGCCTTAAGGGATGGCGCTAATGAGCTTGCAGCTCTTTTTTTCGCAGGCATCCTTAAGAAAAGAGACCAACTTTGCTCTTTTCTTTCGCCGGGGGTGACTCCCTTCCAGAAGTCTGAACTCTTATGTGCTCCTCTTTCTCCGTTACTGTTCCCGCAAGAACTTATCAGGGAGATCTCTGCTGCTTTAGCTCAGGCCACTCAGGATCTTGTCTCCAAGTCCGCTAGAAAGGCTTTACCTTCCTCTTTTGTCAGCCGCAAGTCTAAGGAAGATACTTTTCCTAAGTTTTCCTAGCCCTTTAGAGGAAGATCTTCTAGTAGGGGTAGCTCCAGACCTGATGCTAGAAGGAGTAAGAGAAGAGGTTTCAGGGCAGGGCGAAGCAGAGTCTGACTGCTTTTGCCTTCAGGCAGTGGGTGCCAGACTCCTCAAATTCTGGCAAGCGTGGGAGAAGAGAGGGGCAGACCAGTGGTCTATTCAGATCTTGAGGGAGGGTTACAAGATCCCCTTTCTAGGGAGCCCTCCCCTGGTCTCAGTGCCCGTGGATCTCTCTCCCAGATACAGGGAGGAGGCAAAGAGACAAGCTCTTTCGAACCAAGTGTCTCTTATGTTAGAGAAAGGGGCCATAGAGAAGGTTCAGGATATCCGTTCACCTGGTTTCTACAATCGGCTATTCCTGGTACCCAAGAACTCGGGGGGATGGCGTCCAGTTCTGGACGTGAGTGCGCTGAACAGGTTCATCATCAAAACAAAGTTCACCATGGAGACTTCGTAGTCAGTGTTAGCAGCTGTAAGGAGGGACGACTGGATGGTCTCATTGGACCTTCGGGACGCCTACTTCCACATCCCCATCCATCCGAGCTTCAGACCCTACCTCAGGTTCGTTTTCATGGGAGACGTCTTCCAATTCAGAGCCCTATGCTTCGGTCTTTGCACAGCACCTCAGATCTTTACGAAGCTCATGCTGAATGTAGCAAAGATCTTACATTCAAGGGGCATAAGAGCCTCCCTGTATCTCGACGACGACTTGGTCTCCTGGTAAACAAGGAAAAAATTCTTGGTTCCATCTCAAGAGATTCTATATTTGGGGATGACGATACGGAGTCAGATTTTTCGGGCTTTTCCGTCTCCCTCAAGGATAGAGCAAGCCAAGTTGAAACTGAGTTCGTTTCAAAGCAAGCAAGTTTGCTCAGCAAGGAAATGGATGAGTCTGATTGGAACCCTCTCCTCCTTGGAGCAGTTCGTCCCACTGGGAAGGCTGAACCTTCGTCCTCTCCAGTTCCATCTCAACAGCCATTGGGATAAGGAGAGAGACTTAGAGTCGATTTCCATTCCTATCACGAACCCCATCAAAGTCTGCCTTCGGTGGTGGGAGGAATCAGACAAGTTCCAGGAGGGCCTCGATTTGTCAATGAAAATCCCAGATCTGGTGTGTTATGCTCCGACGCCTTGGATATGGGATGGGGAGCAACTCTAGACAAATTAGAAGTCTCGGGTCTTTGGACAGAACCCCAGAAATCTTTGCATATCAACCACAAGGAGTTATTGGCAGTGCTTTTAGCCCTCAGAGGTTTCGAGGCTTTAGCCACCAACAAAGTAGTTCAGGTCAATTCGGACAACACGACAGCATTGGCGTACATCTCGAAACAAGGGGGAACGCACTCGATTTCTCTGTACGAGACGTCAAGGACTCTCCTGATGTGGGCAAGAGAGAGAAATATTATTCTTCTCACGCGTTTCATTCAAGGGGAGAAAAACGTTATGGCAGACAGTCTCAGCAGACGGAATCGGATCCTTCCAACAGAGTGGACCCTCAACCTTCAGGTGTGCAAGAGCCTGTGGCGTCTTTGGGGTCATCCTTGCATAGACCTCTTCGCAACCCCAAAGACGAAGAGGCTAGAGGCTTATTGCTCCCCTGTTCCAGATCCAGAAGCAGTCCACATAGACGCGTTTCTTTTGGACTGGTCCAATCTAGATCTCTATGCATTCCCTCCTTACAAGATCCTGTACAGGGTAATACAGAAATTTGTGACATCCAAAGGAACCAGGATGACCCTTGTGGCTCCCTATTGGCCGTCAAGAGAATGGTTCACAGAGGTACTGGAATGGGTGATAGACACCCCAAGAATTCTTCCTCTAAGAGCAGATCTTCTCAGACAACCCCACTTGGAAAGATTGCATCAAAATCTCCACGCTCTTCAGCTGACTGCCTTCAGACTATCGAGAGTCTCGCTAGATCTAGAGGCTTTTCGAAGGAGGCAGCTCAAGCTATTGCGAGAGCAAGAAGGACTTCGACCATCAAGGTCTATCAATCTAAGTAGAAGGTTTTCAGAGAGTGGTGTAGTCAAAACTCTCTTTCCTCATCCAGTACCTCTGTAGCTCAAATTGCAGATTTCCTGCTTTACCTTCGAAGGAAATGCAATTTCTCCTCCTCTACTATCAAAGGCTATAGGAGTATGTTAGCTACTGTGTTTAGGCATAGAAGCCTTGACCTCTCTGACAATAAACGTCGGATCCAAGATTCTCCAGCCTGGAATCTGGATATTGTTTTGAAATTTCTCATGAGCGACAGGTTTGAGCCACTGGGTTCAACTTCCTTGAAAGACCTCACTATGAAGACTTTATTTTTGGTCAGTCTTGCGACGGCCAAAAGAGTGAGCGAGATCCATGCGTTTAGCAAAAACGTCGGATTTCGTGATGGCAAAGCTGTCTGTTCCTTGCAGTTAGGCTTTCTTGCCAAAAACGAACGCCCTTCTCAACCTTGGCCTAAAGCATTCGAGATTCCAAATCTTACGGATCTGGTTGGAGATGAGGTAGAAAGAGTCTTGTTCCCAGTTAGAGCTCTAAGATGCTACTTGGAGAGAACAAGAGATTTACGAGGCAAGTCTGAATCTTTGTGGTGTTCAGTCAGGAAGCCCTCTTTACAGATGTCTAAAAACGCCTTGTCTTATTTCGTCAGGCTTTTAATTAGGGAAGCTCATATTCATTGTAATGAATCAGACCTTGGGCTTTTAAAGGTCAAGTCGCATGAGGTCAGAGCGGTGGCAACGTCGGCTGCTTTCAGGCAGAACAGATCTCTGCAAAGCATAATGGACACGACCTTCTGGAGGAGCAAATCCGTGTTCGCGTCATATTATTTGAAAGGTGTTCAGACTTGTTATGAGGACTGTTTCACTCTGGGTCCATTCGTAGCAGCGAGTGCAATAGTGGGTGAAGGATCCACCACTATGTTCCCATAATCCCAATAACCTTTTCTTCTCTTGGTACTCTTAATTGTTTTTATGGTTGTTTGTGGAGATTGTGTCAGTCTTCCACAATCATTGATTTTGTCAGGTGGTCATGTTTGTGCCATGAGAGCACCCGGATTTGGTTATTGGAGGAGGTTCTGTCATGATGAGGTTTTGACACCGGTTTGACAGTCCCTTCGAGATCTTCAGCCCCCTGGGAGGATCGCTGGATCTCATAAGGCTAGCAGACATAATTAGGCAGAGTATCATTGAAGTCAGCTTCCTTATCAGGTACGAACCCTTAAGTTTTGTTTTAATTAACTCTTAAGTAGAATTCCAGATATGCTAGCTGTCTCTAACCCTTCACCAAAGGTGTTAATCAGCTATATATATAACTACCGGGTAAGTCTTGTGTTTAAAAATGATATTTTCATTAATAAAATAAATTTTTGAACATACTTACCCGGTAGTTATATATAATTTTAGTCCCACCCTCCTCCCCTCTAGAGACTAGAGGCATGGAATATATGAGGGTCACTGGAATGGTTCCCAGGTACCTCGCTAGGGTGCAGGGGTGGTACACCTGGCTATCCAACTGGCGGTTGGCGCGAGTTTCGAATTTTCTGCCGTTGACGTCAGGACGTAAGCTATATATATAACTACCGGGTAAGTATGTTCAAAAAATTATTTTATTAATGAAAATATCATTTTTATATAGTGCATTAGTTAAAAACTTATTTTTTGGCAGTAATGAAGAGTAGACATCAACAAACTGGTGATAGATATTCAATAAATAAATTTGAGTCATGTTAATTAGCAAAAACTGAAATCTTTAACTTATGGAAAATGTTGAAACTAATACAGAATCTTCGGAAAATGTTGAAACTAATACAGAATCTTCTACCTTTAGTAATTTTCTTGGATTATATTGTAATTGTCACATGAATTATTAGTACCATTTTAGAAAAGGTTTGCACTAAAAATTTGTTGATAGATATTAAAATGTAATACTAATCTAAATTTACTTTAATTTATCATTTCCTTTACATTCACAGGACCGAAAAAGTTTATTTTTGATTGGATGCATAAAAACAAGAGTATTAAGACAATAGTTTATTGTACTGATTTTTCAAAGGATAACTACATTCACAACTAGAAACATTAAATAAGTAAACAGAGAAATGGACACACAATAAGCTCAAATAAATAAGCTTCTGTGGTTATCATTATACAAAATTTTTTCATTTTTTCATTTTTTTAACAAAGGAGAGAATCTATTCTCAACTGTCCTTTGACCATCTAGACACACCCAAGAGGATCCGGGCGATTTTATAAAAGCAGAAAAGGATTCACAGCTCCAAGTTATTGATATCACATGTTCCATAGTGACACCTGATTTAATGAGCAAACAGGTAACCCTGGATACACTCATAACACCCAATTTCAGCCATACATTTTCAAACCCAACCAACGACCCTGGCCCCCCAAAACAATTAGATCAACTCTTTAATTGGCTGATCGCCCTGTCTCCTCCCAGGTACTTGTGAGATGCAGTAGGAAAATTTGCTGCATCTGTTAAATAGAAAGTACTTTACTCCAAGTACAGGTCTTTTTGTAAGAATAAATAATTTAAATACAACCTAAAGCTCTTTTCTTTATATATGTATATTTATATATATATTTTATCTATACATTGTAATCTAGGTCCACACAGTCTCCATCAAGGAAATCCAATGCCTTCATCATTCATACACACTTAAAAAGAACAATAATGTCATTATATGCAAAGAGTATTGGTAACAAAGATATCTGTTACGTGAAACAGAGCACTTTCTATTGATGCAGTCTTATTTGTGCTTATATATATAATATATATAATTGTGTGTAAATTGTACCCATACATAAAGATATGTGTGGTATGTGTGTCTTTGTTTAAATACGTGTACAAACATGCACATATGCAAAGAGCATATACACACATTCGTCAACCTATCAATGTAATGTGTCTATTCCTGTGTGACTTGAATGTACTGTATTGTATCAGTGTTTATCATATGTACATATATACAAATGTATTATATGTATAATCACCTATCTATATTACCTATAACTGCATAAATGAATACATACATATATATGTGCACATGTATGTATGTACATATTTATATGTAAATGAACATATAAATGTTTGTATATTTTATGGGTGTAAATGTGTATGTACATATACAGCCATATATATATACACACACATTGCTGTTGTGTTTGCATGTGTGTATGTTTATAATGTCCATGGTATGGGCAACAGACTTACATTAAGATATACACTGATTTACCCTGAAACAAGCCTCATCTTCACACCAACTACACCATACTGAGAAACAGCCCATGTGCAATCTGCCATAACTGTGACTGGGGCAAAATTCACTCGGGCTGCATCTTCACATTTGACAAATAAACAAAACAATACTCTTGAGTCTACTAAATACAAAAACTAACAAGGGCACCATAACAAGTGTTTGTTTGATGAAAACTGAAGTTACATTCTGGAGATGAGGCGTGTGTCCATCCCCATACCACAGGCATTGAACAAAAGTGACGATACAGTCACGTGACAATTTGCCCACTTAAGTAGTATACCTGAATAAAATTAAAAAATAAATAATCAGAAGTTAGAAATGCAATGGTCAGTGACTTTGAAAGGAAGAAAAGTGTCCTGTCCATCTAAAAAAATGATAATGTTTCTTTATACACAACAATCTTTGGAATGCAATGCATGTAAATTATTTTTCCCAATAGCTTTTTGTGGAGGACATGACTTTGAAACATCTCTAAAAATTCATGAAAAAAATCACAGATTGGGATTTTTTGTATGTACGCATAAATGTTTATGTATCTATGCACCTATGTGTGTACAAATAAATAAATGTGTATGTACATATATCTTCATATATACATATGATGGATGTGTATATATAAGTATATAAAAACAAATTTGTTAATGAAATACATAAACAGTATATATGCAAATTACTGTATACTGTATATTTATAAAGCAAACTTGCTTAAATACTGTACATATACACAACTAAAAATATATACACATACATGCATTTTAAAGCATTTCAAGGAAACAATCCAATTTAGATTTGCTGCTTAAATATATACATACATACATAATTTATATATATACACACATATGCATGTATTTCTGCATGTACGTGTGCATATAATATGGATGTTTTATCATGTAGGACTGAAATTCTTGTTCATGCTCAGTGCAGTATTTATGAAGGCGGTCCTGTAGCAGGGTCTTTTTGTGGCTCTGTACATAAATAGATCAAGATTTACTAGCAATAAATAACCCATCTAATCCAATTATGCTAAATTTACACAAGTTTTCCAGTCTTGGAACTCTAATAAATCTTGATGACATTATATACTATATACAATTAAAATTTGTGTATAAACATTAATGCTTACGGTAAATTAAAGTACAAAGAATACATATTTAGAGAGCCACAAATTTCCTTCAAATGCTGCACTGAGAGATACCTGGCTTTTGCATTGATTCCTTGGACAGTCAACATGGGTGCCACAACCTACTAGCACCAACTCGGAGCTAGTAACCCATAAATTACTTTGTAATTTTGTTTCACCCATGATGAAGTCCTTCCACATGCGTCAGTACCATCTTTTCCTTAATTACTACTATCCATGACGCTAGAGATTCGTATTGCAACAAACGCCTGGACAGTACCAATCATGTGCTAACAAGAACATGGCATGGCAATAAAAAATTCTAATCAATATTTTTGTAAGAAAAAAAAAAATTGTACCTTGTAATACTGAGGGCCATCTGTACAATATTTTTTTTTGTTCATTTTTTTATTTTTTTATCAAGTCCTTAACATTAAAAATGTTTGAAGACTAGATCAAGGTTTGGGATTAATTCATCTGAATTTGCAATATGGCAGGCAAGTCTGTTTCACCATCACCTGGCTCCATACAAAAAAATAACATTAAAAATGAATTATTGAGCACAACACATTATGCATATGGAAATTATTTAAAAATATTCAGTTAGCTAAAAATATTTTATATTGTATAGATTTATAATTACATATATAAAAAGAGAATCCCTACTTAGTAGAAATTCTTATGGAGTCACAGTTACCAACAAAAACTAGTACAGTATTTAACAAAAAAGTGATTTTGTACTACTCTCTCCTCCAAAGTAACAGGTAAAAAAAGATTAAGTTAAATATTATTATAAAAACACATTAGTGAAATTTGTTTTGTATGCCTCTTTTTGTGGCACTGCACAGAAAAGGTTTTGGCTTAAGTATTTCAACTGCACAAGGACATTCCTTCTAACAGCAGAAATGTTGATGACCACGGTACAATAACTACGAAACTACAATGCCAGATTACATAACCAAATCCTTGGAGAGCAGCAGCTGAACATTGGAAAAAATAAAGCCATAAGTCTCCACTAAAAAGCCCTATTTGCTACTTGCGCAAATACTTTTGTGCTTCCATACAGTTCAGCTAATACTCTTCAAGTGTTTAACTAGTTAGTATAAAAATCAAATTATAATATAAAGTTTAATTAATAATAAAAAGACTTTACTAAATGGTCATCAAGATAAATTGTCCAAACCTGAACAGTAATTAACCTATGACTTTAAGGAATTTATAAACTTGTGCAATATTATTATTTTGTAGTAATGAAATGTCAATTTAAAACAACATATTTATTGGGGGTAAAATCCCACTAAAAATTCTGTTGCAAGAGGCACTACATTTGCAAGGACTTGAATGAATAATCAGAAATCAATACGTTTTCATTTTCTGATGGAGGGAGGTTTCATCTTTGAAATAAGAGAAGGAGCCAGAGACTGGTGGACTGAGCACATGAGCCTTGTGACCTGAGGACAAGAGGCAGCCGCACCCACTCCCTGATATGGAGATCCTAGAACCGTCCTACCACACCTGACCGTCAGCAGCGGCGGCAGCACCACCACCACCACCTATGCACAGCACCGTAAGTGTCTCCTCAGACAAACCATACAATTTCAAGTTCACTTTTAAAGCATGTATGGAGAGCTGTTGAGCTTTCATAGTCTATGACTCAGCTATGCTTTTTTATACAAATAACTATTACTGTAATTGCATTAGGTCACACAATACAAAACTGAATAGTATCAAAATTCCTAATCTTGTTACAAAGTTTCAAAAGTAAAAAATGGTGGATATAAAACTCTCAAATATTTTCAGTTTTTCATTGTGTTCCTTTGTGTGTATACTGCCTGCAGAGGAGGACGGCTTAACTGGTGCAGCAAGACGAGTATTGCCATGAAAGATTGTCATAACAAGACTTAAAAAAGGTTAGGAGGGGCTGCAGCTTAGCTCTGTGCCAAACTTTTTTTTTTCATTTTTTTTTTGTCAAAATTTATCTATCAACCCTGAAAAATTACAAGTCTTGGACCCAAGAATAAATAAACTTTGGAACACACTAATATTGATCATGGAAATTTAGTCTACCTAAATAATAAAAAGATACATAATCTACCAACAATTGTTTAGGTAGACAGGTCATAATTTTAGCACTAAATATTACTATAGTTAACTCGTGAGTCCCGGATGTAACTGCGGCATGAGTGGAGCAGCTGGAGAGTTGGCGGCAGACGAGTAGTAGGGCTCATCTAAAGAATCTGAGCTTTGATAATCTTCCATTTCATTATCCAAGATTTCATCATCATAATTACTTCCACCGTCAGATGCCCCTGATGATGCTCTTGGAGTGGAAGCAGGTGTGGGTGCTGGTGAACACTCCCGAGATTTTATACGACAAGAGCAAGGTTGAAAGAAACGTGGATCAATGAGGACCTCGCCACAGTCTCCCCTGAATATAAGGCCGCAGCATACCTTTTCCCTGAAAACAAAAGTTATAAAGGTTAAGTAAACCCTTCAAATATGCCTGCATGATTTTTCAAGAAAAACTGAATCAACATAAAAAATTTTCTGCATGGCTCTTTATTTACATAGCTGGTTGGCTGTTTGACTTATAAACAAAAATGTGGTTTGGTTTCCCTATTTAAATTCATAAATATTTTCTCATTAAAAGCCAATATTCTTACTTAATATACCTTTCTTAAGACTGATACCACTGTTATTAGTTCAGCAGGTAAGGTTAAAGATTAAGACCTATATACCTATCGCAAATGAAATTTTTTGGTCCTAACATTGTCAAGATTTATGAATATCTTGCAAGGTTATAAAATTCTCAATATCTACCACATAAAATTTTTCTATTAATATAAAGATTTGAAAATTTAAACTTGCAAGATTACCATTAAGATGATTCAATCTATACATTCTCTGACTAAATTTTATCTAAAGTATACCAATACGAAGTATGAAAGCGACAGTAAAATGAAAACCGCAAAGCTTCCATCAAGAATAATTTCCAAAACAAACCAACTACCTATACACAAAACAGGACCTTACAGTTACTAAAGCTGAGACCACCTAGAAATCATACAACAACCTAACCATTAACCTGACCTACAATTATGGATTTCTCAAATACAAAACTAATGAAACTAAAATAATTATGCAAGATTCCAATATAAAACTGCAAGCAAAAACTTACATATAAACCTTGTACACATGTTCAGATAAATATCCCTAACCCGAGTAACAATGTTGATTTGATTGTACAAGATAATTAGTATATTTACCTATGAGCTACATGGCTAAGGATACAGTATTTTGCATCCTTTCAAGTTACCATATAATACAATCCTTAACTAGTTATAATCATGATTTAATAACTATATGCCAACACAGTCATACAAATCCTACATGACTGGACATATGTCTTTTTCACAGGTAAAGGATATCAGACTATACTTACTGCTTCCAATAAGTTAGATCCACGAAACTACTGAGCTGCAGCTGAGTTGGCAGGGACTTCTTCCTCTTGGAAGCTCCGCAGAGGATTGATCTGTCTTGCGAATCAGCGTCATCTTCAGAAGGGTATGGTGAAGGATAAGGAGAAGGGGCTAATGACCCTGGAACAGATGGCCCCGAACCTTCACTTAACCTTTCATCACCTACAGCTATGTCGTCACTTAGTGCTCCTGGAGATGTTTCCCGGCCTTCTTTACGTATGTACCTGAAAGTTGGCATAAATATTTTATTCGATATAATTTTCACGAATAAATTTTGATAATGAATAATCATGATGAACAGTACATATTATAAGTTTACTACCATCACACTTTTCACTAACCTGTGTTTTTTCTTTATTTTTTCTTTTAATGGTTTATCTGGACTTAATAAATTCTTCTTTAGTTTCTTGCTTTTGAATTTAGTTAAGGACTTCGTACCAGGTCCAGCTCGTGCATCGACAACCTGTAAGAGCAAATAAAAATTATACAATTAAAATTTCACTTAGAAATCAGTGAGGACAAAATCTGGAATTAACTCATCACAAAAGTCTGACTGACAAATGGAAATTTGATTTCTTTATTTTCTTTTACAGTTACAATTCATCCATGAAGGTTAAACATCTATGGATTTGATTACTCAGAGAAAATTAAGGTAAAATAATGTTGGAGCAACAGTTTTCAGTTATTGTACCAATTATAATGATAAAGTAAAGATTAACTGCACTAGTTTCAACCTTTTTATAACTTTTGTTCTATTTTTAATTTTACTAAAGAAGACAGGGATTTTCTTCAGTTAAACGAGTAAAGAGGATGTCTAGATTACAGTAGTTATTAAGGTGCTACATTTGCAATATCTCTTGATACCCATCTCCCACAAATATTGAAGGCTGACAGTACATTTATGATTATAAACTAAATAAAAAAAATTATCAGTTTAAGCATATTTTCTGTAAATGATGGACTAGGAAGGTTTTCTAGCAAGACATCAAATATTCTATCATTATCTTCTATATAATCGAAAGGTGTTCTGGCATTGCCATCATAGATATTCTCATATTTGACTGGCATTGCCATCATAGATATTCTCATATTTGACAAGTGTATTATTAAGGTTCCTATTTCAATTTCCATAAGTATTAAAAGAAAGAAAACTATGGTTATTACGAGTCATAAAATATGTCATGGGACTAAGCTGTCAGGATTAATATTACTATTAACGATCTAAAAGCTACACTAAAAACTGTAGCTAATGTACGTAAATAGAAAATAATGTTGAGAACCATGAGAACCAACCTAAGTGCATAGGTACACATCTATATGCAAAATAAAATTCTTTTAAATATACAGTACTTTAAGGTGGTGATCTCATGATTTTTTGGCCGCCGTACTTACATGATGCCAGTTACGATCCGTTCCCTTTGGCAGTTTCTTCCATCTCTTAACCAAAAGGACGCATGCATTGCAAATTTCCCCGGACCTTCGCTCCTTCAAGTTGAAGCACTCCATGAAATCATCCTCATACTTCTTTGAATCTGTGAACCGTGAGCTGAAATAAAAAAAAATATATAATTATTTATTTGTCAAACTGATATTAAAAATATACAAATTTAAATACACAATTCCCATACAGCATATCCTACCGATTCTGATGTGAGGAAAAATATAAGATCTATGAACGAGAATTTTGTGTTGTGCATGTATTACCATCTCATAATTAGGGCTTCATCTAACAATAGACAAATGACTCGGGAAAATTACTAGCATCAGCTGGTAATTATAGAAAGACGAACACCCAATAGCAAAATGAAAAACTTATGCATAGCAAAACAAAAGAATGAAAATCATGTGAAACCAAATGGTGCATGGAACAATAAAGAGTGAACCATGAATCAAAGTAATAACCTGTTGTTAAATCAGTAAAGACAAATAAATTATCAAAACTAATTAACACCACAGCCTACTGCAGATACAGTACAGCCATTGTTGGGTAATAACTTTCCCCCCAATATTGAGAAAGTCCCATGTGTCGTGCTACTGCAGCAATCTACAGATCAGTTCAAACCACAATCACAGAAGTGGAGATATAGAATAAATAAAAAAAAAGGATAGAAAGTATTCAACCCACTTAGATCAAATTTCAGTTTGCAAAAGTCAATCACCAGGAACCAGATGGCAAGAGAGATGTACTTTTCAAAGTGAAAATTTTTACAAGGAATCCAGAAGTAGTATTGTTAAATTTCAGTCTACAAATCAACAGATTCATGAAGACTAAAGGGATTATAAAGACTAATTAAACAGCTACATAAAATTTATGACATTGGTCGTATAATGTACATATAATGTACTACTACACTAACAACTTAGAACCAAAGAACACAGTACATCCCCAAGGACTCCTATCTAGACGAAGCACACAAAACAAATGCTGTTTAATCTGAAATAATAAATAGGTATGCACTACCAAAATTTTTATAGAGGCCTTTCAAACATTGAACCAGACATTTTAAAACTACTGAAATTGGATACAGCTTAAAAATTTATAACAAAGCAAACATTGAAATAGCCTTTAGAGGGGAAGGTGTTTTTAGATAGTCTTTCATAAACATACCTGTACTTTTTATGTAAAACAATGTAATGTAGGTAAAATTCAAAATTAGCAGCAAAGTATATTCGTTGATAAGAGCAAACTAAACAAAGGGCATGAATAATATATAATAAGGCTTTACAAGGTGTAGCCTATATAGTATAATATTGAGATTAAATTTCAAAACTTATAGCACTGGTATGAAATCGTTAATATTTCAAACACCATATCTTAAGATTAATAGTAGAAAAAAAACTTTGTGATCCTACAAACATGCAGAGGGATTTTACAAAATTACCTGGTTGTTAAGCCTGTATACTTTCAATTACCATTTGAAGGTGCAAGGAAACACCTTATTCTCTGTTCTAAAAATTAACAGTTCAAGGAACTATTGAACACAAAAACATTTTCTACCATCTTTTGGTCAAAGGACCATGTATTAATGGTAAAGTCCTAAATGCATATAAGATTGTCAAAGATCAATAAAAATTACATGAACAATTGAATACAGTTTATACTGAAACTTTGTTTACAAAAGCCACCAACTAATTTAAAGCAAATATTAATAATTACTCGAAACACCATCACCTATTAATGTGTGTAATATTAATATAATTAAGATATGCCTTATTTAATTTTCTATTCCCTGTATAAGTTGAAGCTGAAGCATCAAAAGATTTATAGCTTAACTGAAATTTTAAGAAATAACCATTTCTAAGGGCATCACAAATATTTGACATACTTTTGCATGAATCTTACTTATTCATGGAAAAATCAACTTTTGGATATACTTAGTGATAATGCAGAGTAACAAGTCATTGCTTTTTGGCTTTTTAGTATCACTCGACATCAAATCCCCCTTAGATATGGTCATCATTTGTTTAAGATACTAAAAGCAATAATGTCAAACCTTATATATTTACAAATTTATACCCATCGAAGAACCCCTTGTTTCCTTTAACATCACGATAAATAGACTAAGAAAAAATACTTTTCGTCCATTGTTTCATGTAGCTGATACAATCAAAAAATATTTAGACTATTAATGAATATAAGTATCATTAAAAAATGTACCAAAGAACTGAACTGAGCTTAAAATGAAAGGTGGTGTTTAGCACAGTATATTACAGTACTGTTCTACATTAGCCCTCTGAGGATCTGATAATGCACTGATGTCACATGTAACCGCGAGTGCTATGCAGAAAATTTATTCAATTGTAAGTTTCTTTCTATCTTTCTTTGTTCCTTTGTTCGTTATCATATGAAATGTCAACGTAAGTAGGTTGACAAATGACGTAATAGCTCCCCGGCCAAAACTCAAGAGCCCGACATTGAGTTTGTGTTTGATTTGGATAGGAATTAAATACCCAAAATTTGTTTTACACTGACCTTATTAAATAATAGTGACAATAAATTAAAAGATATTACACTAGGAAGCTTAAGATTTCAGAATAACTACTGTATATTAAAATCTCGAAGCTTTAGATTTCAGAATTGGAAAAAAAATTACTTTTGAAAAAAGCTTAAAAAAGTCAGTTTTCAATTACTGTATTGGAACTTTGGAACTTAGAGCAGAACATTTTTGCGATGATATTTTCTAAGGACCTCTACTTCATTGTTATTTAGAGCCATAACAAAGAATACATCTGTACACAATATAAGGTTATCTATAAATAATTTTCATATCAGCCACTACAGCATGCTAGGGTCGAAGAGGCCCTTTCAGTGCTCAGTTGAAAATGAGGGAAAGATCAAAGTGATCACACAACAAAGTTAAAGCAAGGAGGTTGGATAGCAAGATGGATGAAATGAAGTGGGAACATTAACAGTGCTTCCACCTAAGGGCCAAAGGGATAATTAAAATGACCTAACGTATCAGTTATGATATTAGGGGCAACTTCAAACAGCACAACTTTAAGTGGATTGGGGCTGTGGTGAGAAATGAAAAAAGTGTGTCTATGGATTCCGCACAAGAGCAACAAATTGCCTCTCGCCATGGAAGTGACAGCCACCATCCACTGAAAATTGGACCATGTGGGGATCCCCTATGGACCTTTTTGCTGGTAATGAGGAAGTGATATCAAATTCAATGAAACCTGTATTTTTGGTAAGAATTAAATAAGGAATCACAATTTTGAGGGTATGAGAGAGGTAGAACTGACAACTTATAAACAAGACAACCTTCATACAATCAAAGGAAACCTTTCATATACAGTACAAGAAGCATTTCTTTAATAGCAGGCCTTTTATCTTTCCAATCACAAAGAATATTCATACCATTGGTAATGATAACAGGCTAGCGATTTCAACTTATTACACAATGTATATCACCTCAGGGGATATAGTAAAAAAAAACATATATACTTCAGGGCACGTAAACAAAACTACCCAAGAAATGGAGCATGAAAAAAATTCACAATAGTCTCAAACACACATTTGCAAGAAACAATCTCATATATTAATAATTACTACTCGTACCTATAGTCACAGCTCTCTCACAAGCAATTTCATATGATCACATATGCTCTCCTTTTAATGGCTGAAGCAAATAAACTTTTCATAATATAAAGTTGGATATACACCTATCCTTTTTTGGTCTAAAATGGAAAAACCAACAAAATCAAGAGTTTAAAGATAATGTCATTTGACATCACTATCTCAAAGGATTACCACTCTCTCTTGCCTGAAAACTACAGCCACACAGAAAGACAAGCAAATACCATCATGTTCACTAAATAAGTGAACAAGAAACCTTGCTATCCAAGCCATGAAACTGTATAAAGATTATAAAACTTTACAAACCCAGATACATATTCCTTAAGTTAAAAACAAACTAAAAATTTTGAGATGTTTAACCAAGATTCTCAAATGACTCTAAGATAACTTTAATAACCATACTTTAGTCAAAACATATACAGTATCATAACACAATTCTTCCAACCTGTGGAATTTGCCCTAGTCCAGATGAGCAATCATATAGGCTAACAACAGCCAGTGCATGTGTACTTAATAGTAACCTTTGGTACCTTAAATGTATATTGATGAGCTATACTAGAATTCTGTAAAGGATCTTTAAATAATTTAGCACTAATATTGACAGTTCTTCCCCTTGGAGATTTTATTGAGATACATCCTCAAGTTGATGAATTAGTTGACCAGGTTGGAACATACAAATACCTGTTGTCTTAGTTCCCCTCTAATATATTTTCAATCGAATGTATTGATCAAGAATCAGATACTAAACTAATAATGACATACATGGTAGGTTGACCAACACCAGCCACCCGTTGAGATACTACCGCTAGAGAGATATTGGGTCCTTTGACTGGCCATGCAGTACTACATTGGATCCCTCCCTTTGGTTATAGCTAATTTTCCCTCTGCTTACACATACACTGAATAGTCTGGCCTATTCCTTCCACATTCTCCTGTCATACACCTGACAACATTGCCTACTTTTCTCTTACTAAAGGTAGAAGTCTCTCTTTTTAGCTATGGTAAGCAGCTCCTCTACGAGAAGGATACTGCAAATTCAAACCATTGTTCTCCAGTCTTGGGTAGTGCCATAGCCTCTGTACCATGGCCTTCAACTGACTTGGATTAGTTTTCTAGCTTGAGGATACAGATGAGCACACTATTTTATCTTATCTCTCTTCCCCTGCTTTTTAAGTTTTTATAGTTAGTTTATATATGAAAGATCGAATAAAATATTTTATCTTATTGTTTATTACTTAACTTTTCGTTGGTTTATTTCTTAGTTTCCTTTCCTCAGTGGGCTATTTTTTTCCCTGTTGGACCCCTTGGGTAATCTTGCTTTTCCAACAAGGGTTATAGCTGAAGCTAGCTGGTAATAATAATAATGCATACCCTTCCCCTCTATACATATAAGTATAAAATTATAACGGGAAGCAGGTTAATTCTATGAAAACCTTCATATCTATTTTATATTGCCTGACGTGGACTCTTTATTCTTAAATTAAAGCAAAATAAAAATCAAAGCTTTCAGCATAACTTCTATATGTTCTAATCACAGTTAATTAATAATTTGTGAGTAATAATAATTGCATCAGGTCAAATCTCAGAGATAAATACACAACCTAATGTATGTATTGCAACATTCATCGTGCCATGTTAAATTACATGAAAACATATTTTAGCCAAGCAATTACCAGTAGCTGTTATATTTATTGGTGAATTTAGATTATATATTGCACCATAGTTGGGAAAGCAAAGTGCTAAAGCACAAGGGCCCCCAACAGGGAAAGCATCCCAGTAGAGGAACAGAAATGCAGATGTATACAATAACATAAAAACACTCACCCAAGATCCACCAATACAACTACTAAATACGATTGGAAAGACCATTCCACATTATTTTGGTTAAGTCAGATTGAAACTTCAAGAATACCGTGTAGTATCGAGCCTCATGAAAGAAAAGGCAAGACTTAGAATCTACCACATACCTTATACTATGTACTGGAAGGCAGTTGGGAAAATCTGAATGCAAAGGATGGTCATAGTTATAAAATGTCTTATACAGCATGTATACAGTGCTAACTGGATTCATATCCAGATCAGGGAAGGGAGAAAATTTTTCTGGCCAACACATTTAGACAAGTCGGTTTCTGAACAGCAGTCACGAGAACAATATTCAAAACAAGACGGCATATTAATTTGAAAAAAAAAAAAATTCAGAATAGCCTTTTTCAACTTGCCAATTTTCTCAAAATTGAACGTATTTACAATCAATAAAAAAATAAAATCTTACATGAGCTTTATGTAGTTAAAGAAGAACTGTCAACGTAAACTTGGCTGGAGAGGATTCAATGTCTTTGATACACTTACAATCATACTGTGTATTTTGCAAGGGTCTTAACTTCACACTCAATAATTTGCGTGTGCAGTAATTTTACATTAGTCTCTCCTGTTTCAGCTGCAGCATAACACTTAAAGGACCATTGTCAGCAGTAACATTGCCTCTTTAAAAATGTTTTAATGATATCTTACCAATAGAATTTCGTACCCATAAAACTAGTATCAAAATGCTTTGGCAAAATAACTGTATTTTACATGCCAATAAAGCAATTAATAAATATATCTTTACTGATACTTAAAAACATAATCATCCCTATTCAATGTCAATCTCTAAGTTAGAGGCTGAGCAAGCAATATAAATTTTCTTAAACAATTATGAACTACCAGAGCGTATAAATCATGTGGTCAGTAAAATGCCGTTTATGGTTTGTTATGAAATCTTTTGTAGAAAAAAGTACAACCAAACCAAAATTGAAAATGGAACCCATCTTATGCAATGCTAAGGCTAGTTACCCAGAAACTCAAGTCCATGTTACATTGTGGCGCATCAGCCATCAATCAGTCTGCTTAAACTTTGGAAAACAGTACTGTATTTCAAAACACAATTTTTCAACAACATTCATTTATATTTCATACAAAAAAGGCATAGAGCTGTCTGACAGATGGTAAATACTTTATTTAATCAGAGCTAACAGAACTTTGGCATATTTTATTCCCAGTGATAGTGGCAAACCTTAAATTTATATATTTTTTAAAGCAAAGGCAATCAGAATTTAATTACATTGATACTAAAAAATTACAAAAACCTTAATTCAATTGGTATTAAAAATATTGCAAGGTTGTTACGTCATAATTATTATTTATGAAGAACAATTCCTACAGGAATCAAATTAACAGATAGCCATTTATAATCCATAGAACGATCAATGCATCATCTTGAATAGAATGTTGTTTTCCCTACATGAAGACATGTGGAAGGTGGAATCTATATAAACAACTTGAGTGGCACTTAACATATACAAATCTTTGCAGACTTGAGGGACTTCACTGATAAAAAAGGAACAGACTCGCATAGACCATATAAGGCAAACCACGATTTGACCGAGAGTGAATGTAAACACTTGGAGTCATATCTTGCAGCTTTAAAGCTAGACAAAATTCCTGCCCAGGCAAGTTGTATGTTAAATTTACAGTGACACTTTCACTTCCAGTGTTATGATAAATGATTTCTGAGGAAGGTACACATTGAAACTATTTAACCAGCATTGATGGCTGTAGAAATAAAGCTTTGCAAACTTTGTTGTTGCACTCATTTTATTGAATTTTCAAGTGATATAAGTGAAAAACCAAAAGTATGAGGGTATAAATGTAATCCTTTTGTGAAATAAACTCAGAATCTACAATATGAACTGCCTACGCAAACCGAATGGTTAGATGTAACTTTTCGCATAAATAAAATCATTGTATTACGTAGTTATTATGTCAAACGTAATAAAATATGGTACTACACAATTCCATTTGATGTGTACAACCTTTTATTGCATATAAGGAGAGCTTTAAATAACAGCATATTCTTAATTCTATGATACACTTGCAAAAAGGAAGGATTCACAGAATATAATGTCTATATGCAGTGAAATAAAAAAATGCAAACTTTTTTAAGGATAACAAAATATACATATACTGTGTACAAAACCTTCATGAACAGCAATCCAGTTGAAGGTAGCAGTGATTAATTGCCTATTTACAATCGTGCCAAAAAAAGTGCCTATACAAAGCAAAGGGGGGTGTCATCTGCATTTCTATCCAAACGAGATTGCGGGGATATGTCTACCAGCAAAATCTACCATGCGAGAGTGCAGCTTTCGGCTCACAAATATTGAAAGTCTACAACAGTCCTACAAAGCCACCACAATTGCAGACTACCCTTGACATTTTAAATCTTTACCAGCTTTTCTCGACATGTAATTTCCCAGTTTTATTTTTATACTTTTATCTAATAGTACATTATTATTTTACCCAGAATATAATGTTAAAATTCTTTACCTGACCCTACACAAAATCAAAATTTCATAAAAACCCCTATTTACTGAACCTATAACAAGCAACCTGAATGACACTTTTTCAGTGTCAATGACCTTAAATGTCAGGATGCCAGATAACCTCAAATCAATCAATGCTGATATTAACAAATGGCAGTACCCACTTATTAATTAGGGTGTAGTATGGTAGCCTACTGTATAGGAAATGCCTCTATCTTCCAATCTGTAAGATGGGAGTTGGGAGTCCCTCTCAATCTACATAGTCTCCAGTACTGTCTGCAACCTCACCATCCTTAAGAGCTAGTTTGGATGCTGATCATAAGTACATATGCTCAAGTCTCTAGGACATGGTCCTGGCCCTTACATAAAAGATGAAACCACAAGGTTAATGAATATTGACATCTACAGTATACTGTACTGAGAAAAAAAACCAGCAATAGTAAAACTGACCATCCATCCACTGTATATAAAGTATGAAAAAAAATTCATAGTTTTCATATTATAATGATCAGATACATTTTACAGTATTTTTATACAGCAGTGTGACATAAAAAAACCACAATTTCAAATATAATAAGGAGAAATACACACTAATTATCAAACGCATAAGCAGAAAAAACAACCTACAAAACAAAAATGGTAAACAGACTGACCAAGAGAACGACAGCTATACAAGCCCAGGTCATTTGACGTAACTGCTGCCGTATCTTGTCAATATTGCTATACACAATATAAGAGGACATCTGTTCCTCATTCAGGCACTCTTCATTGAAAACATCGATAGGTAATTGAATACCGCTTACTGCAGCAAGCAGCACATACTGTGTGGGTCATGGGGAACATTAAGTAATATTGTAGATAAACACGTATCAAGTTCTAAACTTGAGAGATTTCCAAAACATACATGCAACTATACAAAGAACTGAAACATTGACAAAATATGCAAGGAGCAATCTACTAGACTCCAATAACAAAAGAAACAATATGAGGAGAGTAGCCGATATAGCCAGTGCCATGTTAAAGATGAAATATCAATATTTAACCCACCTATTTACATTATAATTATTTCCCCGCCTATTTACATCATCTAAACGGAAATAGCAAAGACTTCAAACATGACAAACATTATTTTTCTTATGTAACATGTAACATTATACAAACTTTCTGTACTATCAGCAATTTTTGTCTGCCTAAAATAAATTTCATTATTAATAAACGTAATCATTATTTTCCCAGGTAAAATAAGTATTATAATTAATAAAATGCATGCCAACCAATTACATGAACTCTAGCCATTAAAATGTATTGTTGTATATAAATAAGATACTACAGTAGTTTATTTGTTTTGCAAAACTGCTAATCATTAGTCTATTTTTACTGCAAAGCTGTCCAATGAAATCAGGTTCAAAATTGGTCAGACAGGTCAGCTATTTCACTTAATTCCTTTTCTAAATATATGACGCATCTGCCAATATATGATCCCTCATGGCCTGATTACTTCATTACTATATGTATTTTCCTCATAGAATTCACATGCCTCTTCATGTTACCAGTAAATATTCACAACTTTCTTCCCTTTGAATTCTCACCAAAAAAAAAAAAAAAAAAAAAAAAAAATGCTGGATAAGACCAGAAAATTGATCTTGACATCACAATGGAATAACTGAAATTTGTACCAAGATTAGAAAAATTCCTAAACTTGCCATTGTTTCGAGAGAAACACCTGACTTCAATAAGCAGGTGTCTAGGGTTTTTGTTAAATGGGATATTCCAATGAGATACTCAGCTGTATTGTTCTTGTGGGCTATACACACCCCCTAACATGAATTAATTAACACTTTCTGTCCTAATTAACTACCCAACTCTTCGTAATGACTCAAGTTAATGTAAAACTTGAAATAATGGCCTGACAGAAAAAGTTTTTTGGTTCAATACTCTGGTCAATCCATTTTTTATGATAAAGGCTTGATATACCTACAATAGGCTATTCGCAGAATACTGGAATTCTCTATCTTCCTTGTTTCAAAAATATTAAATTAGCATTATTTCCCAATTTTGCTTAATAACACTCAGCAATTCAGCACTTTTAAAATTCTTTAATTTATAATGTTACACATTTATTTAAATAATTTCACAGCCCAAGATCATAGCTGTTACTAACTTAATTACATGCCTTCCTACATTTCCTCTTAATTTACAAAAACTAAATACAAACACCATTCATCGCTACAACGAAAAGACAGAATGTCACATAACTAGACATAGACAATGACAAACTTTCAAACCAAACAGAAACAAAGTCAAAAGAACCCAAAATGCAAATCGCATAAGCAATTGGCTTCATCCACCCTACCAAAATAATTGCAATGCCTACACTTATGTTTCATAATCCAGTGACAGAGTTATACAGATGTAGATGATTTACGCTTGAACATTAGAATTACAAGACAAATAGGCACCCAAAGATCCCTTCACCTTTTGATACTGGGTATACAAAACCCTGTCATGGAATTCTCATTGCAATATAAACCGGTATATTAGAACTTACAGTGGAAACACAAACCTAGAGATTCATAATAGTGAGGATATCACCATAAAGGTGTAAGTTGTAACACAAATTGTTGTGACATTTTAATGACCAACTGACTCACCCCCTTTCCATTAGCAAAAATCAATCTAACTGACCAAAGCCTTAGCCCATAGGGTGACCACATGAAATACCTTAGATATCATTGAGGGAAAAAAAATCAATCCTGGCAACATGGATCCTTAGGGATGTAATTGTGGTAATCAACATCTACCAGGTTTAATTCTTATGTCTGGGAATGACACTCATCCTCGCTGAATTTTAATGACTACCTATTAAAGAAAGAACTAGATAGCAAATACAGCATATGTAGAGTACCATTATACATAAAAGACTTCCAACAGCTACTGCAGATACTACTAAAGGCACGATTACAGTAATAAAGGAGCACAGATGAATATAAAATAATAGTACCAAGCTTCAATAGCACACACACACAAAAAAAAAAAAAAAAAAAAAAAAAAAAAAAAAAAAAAAAAAAAAAAAAAAAAAAGGTTGACAAAAAACTTAAAAGATACGTGAAATGTTTAAGGACATCAATGACATTGGAATGGCAATGTTGCCCAATGAGAAATGACAATGATCTTCAGTGATTTTTCACCCTAGGATAAACTTGAAATTACTTTTTTGTCTTCTGATCCATGCCTAAAAGTTTTTATTTCCATCTGGAACAGGTACAGTAAATCTCAATTATTACTTGTAAGTCCCTAAAACAATCTTTACTGTTCCAAGATACTCATAATTATTACGTGTTCAATCACATTAGATTAGACTTAAATTATCCTACATTAGGTTTAATAATTGTTCACATCTTTTTTAACATTTGTTCACATCTCAATTGTCCATAACTAGGTAAAACAGTCTACCATTTTTTTTTTTTCAAAAAAAAAAATCTTTTGTAATTTCATAAGCATATATGTTAAATTGGTATTGCACAACGCTGGTCTTAGAACATCATCTTAGATTTATATTCCTAAAAGTTTTATCCGGGAAACAGCTCTATGAACACAATAGTGGATTTATTCAATCTATACAACCTTTAAATAATGAATACTACTGTAACAAGTGTTTCACTTAGGTCTACATGCATTATAGCAAGACTGTCATGTGGACATAGATGAAGAATAACCACGGATGTAATGTGATGTACATCAAAAACTCAAACTTGGAACAATTTCCTCTCTTGAGCAGGCTGACTTCAAGTTTCGTACCATGACGGGAGAGGAGTGATGAGAGCTAAGCTCACCCCAGTCTTCGAAAAGAGGAGACAATCTGTGCGTACATGCTTAGGGATGGGGAACCATAATATGGCCTCTCCATCTCTGATTCAATGTTCTGCTATTTTCTTGGAAGAGCATGAGAGAAGTCTAGGATGGCGTGATACCCTAATAATATACCTGGCGGGACGTGGAGAAAGGGCAGCACACATCCATGTGGTGATTCTGTATGTGAAGAAGGAGCACCCTAGCCCTCCTCTTCTTACACGCAAGCATCTTGGGTTATTAAAGGAAATTTATTTCTATTCACCGTGGAGTGGCAATTGACATGAGGTCTGCATATACTCTCTTACATGTATTTTCCTCATCACCGGAAAAACCACTGCTTTAAACTCGCTCTCCTTAGGGGGACTAGTCCTGAGTGTGGCCAGATCCGAGACCAGAGGCGGGTCTGGGTGGTGATTCCTGCAGTAATGGAAAGGGGCTCACCCACCGACATAGCTTCCTCTTTCGAATCACCACCCCAAGCAAGGAGCCAGAAACAACTCTAAGGTTGGTGAGCCTTTGAGGTTGAAAGAAGACCAGACCAGGTTGAGCACCTCTACAAAGGGAAGTTTACGCCACATAGTGAGACACTTGTACTTCATGCGTTGGTGTATGGGGCCTAACATCCAAATCTGAACCCTCCACCAATGCTGTAGGGGGATAACACACAGGGATACCAAGCCAGGAGACAAAGGGATAGGTCCAGCCACCTCATCTGCTGTTTATGAAGGTGAACAATCTCTCTTCATTAATCCCCCGATCAGTCTTTGCTTTGCATTCTAGGCATGTATTAATCTGAGAACACTGCTGGCACCTGTATGGGAGTCAACCCAGTGGTAGCTGATAAAGATGCAACACTGCCAGCCGTTGCGACTAAGGCACTTCCTTACCTTACGTGAATGATCAATATTGAATAAACGGGCAGATAAGAAACCGAACACATGAAGCACACACACAATAGAAAGAGCAAAGTTGGAAAAACACTAAGGTCAGCCCAGGTCATGGATAGTGGCTAGAATGGTTGAGGCCATGCCTGAAACTAGAATGGTGAATTGGTTCAAATGTGAGAATCTGCGAGAAAGGGTTAATCTCCCCATACACAGCTCTGCTAGTGTCCCACACAGGATGCATCCTTTTTCCAGCTGAGGACAGGGCTTGTTTTCGTTATCATAACTACTTTTTTATAACCCCTGGTCCATTAATACTAGTCTAAATTTACTTCCAGAGAGACTGTACAAAGAGGTAAATGGGCAGCAGCCATGACTTTAGAAGGATTAACAACTTTCATTTATATGACATAAAATTTGTTGAGAGGCTCTCTAAGCTTTAAATCTTTTCTTCAAATAAATACAGATTGTCAAGTTTTATGGCAGATAGGTGGGAAATTATGATCAGGGGCAAATGAGTGGCAAATTCAGTTTAGATTTGTAAAGCTTTAGGTATTTGGAGAGAACAAAATGCCAACTTTCCTGTAAAGAATACGAAACGACAAAATATAAGTAATGCACCGTACGTACTTAAAAAAAAAAGGGGACCAACCATAAGACACGTTGCATGGTATTGGCTAGTTAATCGTGTTACCAATGCTTTACAGATATTGTACTTTCAAGTTTTCAGATATATATTAGAAATTATGATTTCATCTTGATCTTAATTATGTGCTTAATAATGAGACCCTAACCCTTTACCATTACAGAGTACTTCCCCTATACTGTACTGTTATTTTAACATTCCCAAACCTTTAGTTGTAACTTTTTAAAAGTTTAATGCAAGTCTGGAGCAACAACAGCCAGAGAAAACAGAACTTTCACTTGAGATTACAAGAGATTATGCAATACAGTACAGGATATTATACCCGACACCTTAGTTAGGTTAAGCAAACTGCTTTGAAGTTATATGCATGGCTAGGAAAAGTTAGGTTCGGCTAAGATACTTATCCTGAAATGGTTACTTCAAATTAATCTTCCCAGAGACAAAATAACATCGTTAATCAAAGAGCAAGAATTCATCAAGAATACCGAGCCATAATTCAATGAGCCTCTGGAATTATTTTTGAGGTGTGTATGTATAACAAAAGAACCCCGTATTTTCAACCCTACCACATACTTGTATAGAATAAAAACTGTTCAGAATACTCTAAATAACCGGGGTAAGTACATACCAGATAGATATAGAATATTTTTGAAAATCAAAACTGCAGTGAAATATAAGTTGAAACAAGCTCTGTACTCTGACATGCACTTCCTCGTTTCTAGAACTCACTGTAGATGACGTTTTGTTCAATTCAGCAGTGGAACACTGAACTAATCAACCAGCACTGTAATTTGAAAAGAACCAATCAGACCCTGGGTGTAATAGCCTGTTTTTTCCCCCTGTCTGAAATTCCCCCGGGGAAATATAGCCCAGGATATTCGAACCTCTGGGCCAAGATTCCCAAATCCTTCTCCTGTTATAAGCGTATGGCTATGGCAACGTATAGCAACAACAATTTCATGGTGACTTTTATGGTACACCTAATATAGAACACCTTTTTTAAAATCTTATTGTGTTATCCCTCAAACTTTTTAAGTGTCGCTAGTGCAATTCTGAGTTATCTTTTATTGAAGACCAACACATATATTCTAACTCAGATTATGAAGATTCCCAAAACAAAAAAGACGTAGGCGTAAATCATAAGGGAAGGAATTATTTGTTTTACTTTAGAGATTGTGATGTGGACAAGGGGGTCCGGGGCTAGGTCTGTGACCTGGGAAGGGGTCGGGGTGCTTACCCCCAGCTAGGTATGTGACCTGGAAAGGGGGTCTAAGACGATTGCCGTCATCTAGGCGTGTGACCTGGGCAGGTTTGTGACTTAAAAGGGGCCGACCCACCCGCCCCTCACCCACTAAGTTAGGTTAGGTGACCTTAACGAATATTGAAAGTGTTGAATAATTATGTTTTTCTCCTGTTTTCGCTCATTCAAAGTCCATGTTCCCACCTGTGTCCGTTTGGAAAGGGGGATAACGGTTTACTTGTGGTGGAAATAAAGGTCAAAGCTTCTATTTCCTGGAGCAAAATTAATCCTAGGCTAACTTTCCTGGGAGTAGTATTTCTGTCAGGGGGGAAAAATTTCCTGCTACGCCAGCTTGACCTGGAAAACTGCCGGAGGGCTTTTTTTAAGCCAATCAGAATTCAATATTTCTTGAGTAATGCAAGCAGCAAGTGTAGCTTGGAGGTGATGGTTCTTAGCTACAAAGATATGAAGATGATAACGTTAAACACTGAAACACAAAGTGATTTAGACCTGAAGCGTGATTTTTTCTTTAACTTGAACAATCCAAAACTGGCAAGGATTACGAACTTCACCAAACAAAGGAGGTTTACGTCTTATTCAAATAAGACAGCACTCCTGAGTGATTACTTTAGAATTTGCTTCAAGTAAACAGCAGTTAGTGAAATGCATAATGTTTACGTTTTTTGTCATTCAAATAGATTGTACCAAGGGAAGATGGCATTGTTGGATCTTTCAAAAGATCCAACAATCTTGTAAAGATGTTTTTGTTACATCAGGTTACTTTACATAGTATACAGCAGAAAAAACACCCGTCCATCTCATCCACCCCAAAATAAAGTAAGTTTTCCCTACGAGAGATGATTATGATTTCCTTTACGAAATGTGATTGTGTTAACTGGCTAGAAGTGATGCGGGGTGCAAAGCAAACACAGGATAAGCTAAGATTATGGCTCTTTCAGGGGGGTCACACGGGCGTTAGCCCCGTCGGCAAGGACATGGGATTGAAAATTAGGTGGTGTTCTTGTGTTGAGGTTTTCCGGAAAAAAGGACATGGGATTTGTACAACAATGACAACGGCTTACAAATGCCTGGAAAATAGGAAAGATATTCCCATTTTCTATGCAAGTGTGAGGTCTGGTCCATCGTTATACATGGTATTAGGAGACAGATACGGATCTTATGCCATTTCTATTCAGCTTATTCTTCTGTTTTTTCTAGCCTCATTCACTAGCACCCTGAATATTTCTCGGCTACAATAACTATGTTATTGACTCCTTGTGCATACCCCTCTGCTAGATTCAGTGAGGAAAAAATGTCATTAATCAATTGAATCATGGGATATGCATGGCAAGTGTGTGATTCAAAAGTTTAAGTAAACAATATTTGAAAAATATCACTGAAAGCAATGCAGTGTACTTCAAAGAATTTCATATCATATTTATATCACTGTTCTTTACATGTTCTTAATTACTGTTAATTCCAACATTAAATGAAGCAGAAAAGATTTATGATGGTTATATGAGACCTGTACTAATCTATGACTAAAAAAAAATGAAAAATTAAATATGGAAATGATTAATGGAAGTGATAATTAAAGTGGATATGAAGAAGTACGAGGTGATTTGGACCTGTAATGAGAAGGTACAAGGAACAGCTGGCACTAAATGTAACCGATATACTGAAGTGCAGGTGAAATATCACAGGACGGAATAGGAAATCAGACTGACATGTCTTAATATAGCTTATATATGAAATATCATTTTGATACCGCCTTTTTTTTTTTTTAAATATCTTATTTCAAATGTTTCTTATTTCTCATATCACTTATTTATTTCCTTTCCCCACTGGGCTAATTTCCCCGTTGGAGCCCTTGGGCTTATAGCATCTTGCTTCTCCAACTAGAGTTATAGCCAAGCTAGTAATAATATGGTGTAGATGGAGACCCAGAAAAATAAAAAAGTCTATAGGGGAAAAAAATTCTTAAATCTGAAATTACCAACAGGGGAATAACAGCCCATTCTGCTTTTCCTAGGGTGAAATCGATCCTAGGGTAATTTTCCCGTGGGTATTCCAGTCAGGGGGAAAAAAAATTCCTACTACATCCCACGTATACTTTTAAACAATTTCAAGAATAAAAATGCTGAATTATAGTTTTTCTTATATATCATTAGAATTTTTTTGCAAATTCGGTGCACTAAATCCATACACACATTGTCCGGACAATATCTCCGAACAGGGGCTCTTTAACAATCAGTCATAGCCCCCAAGTAATAAATATGTTAGTGACACCCAACGGATCCCCCCCCCCACATTAAATAACTATTGCATGTTTTTTATTCAACTTCTATGTATATAATCTTTTTGTTTAAATAACCATTACTCTGATTTCACAGTTGACTATACACCATTTCTGTCAAAAATTCTTGTATAGCTTACACTTGCTGACGTCATGCATTGCAAAAACGATTTTCCACATTTCCGCCTGATTATTCTTATCCAGTTTAAAATTAGTTTACCAACTTTATATAGGGATAATCTCAGAACCCCGGATCAAACATACCAAGACAGGCTTTGTTACTATTTAACATACATCCAAATGCATTTAATTGACCTCATGGTACTCTGTTGTCACCAATATTGTAGTCAAATATCTCAAAGGGCTTGGAGCAACGTCCTGGGTTAAACCATTGCAGATGAATAACAGGAAAATTAAGTGAGTGAGTGACTCACGAAACCTTTGTAATGTGATAAATAACAATGTCAACCACACGACCATATCCGGACTACGTAACTTACGAACTGAACAATTATTAATACCTACCGACGAGACATTATAATCACTATCGTGTAAAATAAGCTAACAGTATACAGGCTTATTAACCAGGTAATTTATATACGTAATAAAAATGACTTTTCTTATGTTAAAACGGAGAAAAACATATTAACTTACCTGCTGGATTTGGCTTTGCAGATACAGCAGCCCGTGGTTGATCTATAAACCTTAGGTTTGTGAAATGAGAACATTTTAGTTCTTCCGGTTTAAACCTGCAGAAGAAAATTGTCATTCAATAAGAGAACACTAAAATATAATACATTTAAAGTAAATAAAGAACTGCCACTACACAAAACACTGGGATGTTGGCACTACACACAGAGGGTGTAATGAGCTACGCTAATGCAGCGTATACAAAATGGTCGATATGCCATTCACTTGACACAAACTTAGATACCAGCAAACAAAGGTCTTTCATATTTCCACTTTGATCACATGACATCAATTGCGTTCACGTCAACGTAAAAATGCGTATTTTCCATTTTGAGATACTGATATATTACATAATTGGTTTTAAAAAAATGTCGACTACGCTTTTCCCCCTTCCACACACAATGTAACTGTCAAAGAAAAACATTTTCAACATTGCAGTTGACACTAATCATCCAGAAAACGTAGTGAAATATCCAGAAATATACATTATCCAGGCACTGATGCAGTAGCAGAAGGGCACAGAATTCCATGTATCGGAGATACGAAGCAATGGAGAAATTATATAGGCCAAGCTTCTTGCATCATCAGTTGGCACATATTTTAAAGTTGCGTCCCCTGGACGCTACACAAACAATATAATCACTTAATAAAAACTAAGCAAATGCCTGCAAGGCTTAATTACCCTTTTTTATAAACACTCTTCAATTGCACTATCGCCTTCGTCACTTCAAACACCAAAAAAGATTCAACTATTTCGTCTATATTCCAACATGGATGACGTGAGATACACCGGCCTGCACGACTCCTTTCAAACTGGCAGCTCGAAGCAACGCCAACTACTACAGCCGACAGATGGGAGGGGGAGGGGGAGGGAGAGGGGGAGGGGGAGGGAGAGGGAGGAGAGATGCGACCCAACCCCTCCACTGAGAAGTCTCTCTCTATCTCTCCCTCTCTTCTCTCCCCCTTTCGTCACGACTACCACCTGTGTTCGCGAAATGAAAGTTATGTAACTGCCTCATGTATCATCCATCTACAAGATACATTTTAAAGGAATTGAAGAAAATAACTATGGATACTTAATAAACCAAACAGTTCGACATGACATTGATGACAAGCACAGATAGCCGACATTTATATGCCTTGAATCTTACCGCTGGCAGGACAAACAATAATCAGCTGGCTGTGACGTCAGCAATGACGTAACGGCTCTAGCCCCTCCTCCTCTCATCTCAGGAGTCCCCGGACATTTTGGGCCAATCCTAGCCAAACTACATCCAGGCTGGATGTCCCATGACGCAAGCACATGACGACACTTTATTCTTTCCTCGACAAACCCCGTGCATGGGGACGTAATGCACTGACGTCATTGAAAAGGTGGCCAAGAAAGCACAAACACAAAAGACATAATTTTGACAGCCCTGTGACCTATATCCTGACTTGTGATTTTAATGTGGAAAAGCTTCTATAAGATACGAAATATACAGGCATGGCGTTAAGCGATGCTCTTTTTTTTAAATTCTATATTCAAGGTCCTAAGGTACGATTACTGTAAATGTGTCCATGTCCAGAGTCCATTGAATATACTGTAAAGTGGGTTGGAGAATAGATTAAAGACCTGATCCCCGTTTTTCATAAAAGATTTCTTCCATTTTGTGAATATAAAATTATAAAATTTTTCATTAAACTTGATATCTTCACCCTGTTAAATCTTGGACGATTCTCTCTCTCTCTCTCTCTCTCTCTCTCTCTCTCTCTCTCTCTCTCTCTCTCTCTCTCTCTCTCTCTCTCTGTGTGTGTGTGTGTGTGAGCCTTACTTAATAATTATTTATAAATTAATCAACAAGGCTTTTAAAAATGAAAAATTGACGAAGGTCTTTGCATCTTTCATAAAAACGTATGCATGGCAAATGTATCCGCCATTTTGTGAACTCGCATCTGATCATCTCTTCCATGAAGAGAAAGCAATTGAAAATCCAAAAATTTCTAAAAGACACAATTGAAAAACCTTATGTTAATTTTATAAACTTCACCACTGACTGAAATATACCCGGAATAATCTCTCCCACCACTGCATGAACTATTTTCCGAAAATACTAAATGACAGACCATAAAAATGACCACAGATGAAGTCCTCAGGGTCCACTCGTCATGGGAATCGTCCAAATCAAATGTCCTCAGCCTGGATATACCTGGAAAGGAACGAGGTTTCTTTCCAGATACTTCCAGGCTGTGCAATTATCAATTATTATTATTTGCTCTCAAGATTACTCCTCTAATAGTCTCTCGCATTTGGTTGACCTTTCTACATCGATTTTATTCCATAATGTCTTGTTTTCTAACATCTTGTTGGTAAGGATCTCTCTCTCTCTCTCTCTCTCTCTCTCTCTCTCTCTCTCTCTCTCTCTCTCTCTCTCTCTCTCTCTCTCTCTCTCTCTCTCTCTATATATATATATATATATATATATATATATATATATATATATGCAATCGCTTCTAGTACACTGCAAGACAAAGGCATCGGACATGTCCTTACTCATGGCTGGGTTTGGTAATCTTCATCAATAGCTGGTCACTGCTGATAGGTAATGGTTGGAGATTTTTGTCTAATCGCTTTGGAGATTTTTGTTTAATCGCCCACAGGAAACCAACCTAGTATGTGTGGCCCTGACTGGTACAGCTTTGCTGATTATAGCGATACACAAACCCTTTCACCCCGTTGACAGTACCCCCACTCAGAAAGGGTAATATAAATATATATATATATATATATATATATATATATATATATATATATATATATATATATATATATATATATATATATATATGCATGTTTCTTAAAAATACCTATAAAAAGGAAACTAAATTAATCACTAAATTTCGACAGACCAGGAAATCAACCTTTCCATTCATGGAGAACTGTCGTTGAAAGGGGTAGTCTCTCGCAGGAGCCATATATATAGTGTATATTTGCGCAGCGAGTCAGGCAGGAGTCAGAATGGAAGGGATATACTGTATACCCAAACGTAGGAAGTGGAGGTCTACCAACACCGCCACAAGGGGGACGCCCGTTTGGGTACGAATCGTCGAACACATAGTTGGAAGAAGATGGCAAGGAGGGTGCGGGTACGAGAGGGAAAAGGAGTGGGGGGGGGGGGAGCAAACCTAGGAGCAACCATGGGATGATGTCAGATTTTCTCTGCTGCACAACACAACACAACACACACGCTAGCCACGAGCTACAGATCTGCTATTGAAACACGGGGACCTAGGTTCTCGATGTACTAAAATGCAACATGGATAAATTACCATGGCAATAGGCGGTTGATTAGAAGGTAGTTTATGCAAGTTATAAAAATAAGAAATGGATATTTGGATTAATAAGAAAACGTTAAGAACTGCTAAAAATATGGCTACTGTTCTCTACTATGAGTTGACGCGTCGGTCTACCAAACCAGGAACGCCGAGACGTTCTAAATATTTATCAACACGAGTTGGAGAAGGAAACTTGAGCATCGGTATCCTAGCATAATCCGTTTTAAATTTAGAACACATGACTCGTGAGTTAACTAACAAGGTACGAAATCATCTACACGAAAAAAATAAGTCTAATGCCACGCTCAGGGTGCCATCTTGGATCGCAGTTTTAACGTTACACTAAAATCAAGATATTTCCCTGTTTTATCAACACCGGGCCGGGCTTATGCCAACACCGGCTCCTGTGGTTATGCAAGCAAATGGTTATTATACATCGTCCCATCAAAAGGGGAGGAATCGACCGAACAATAACGAGACCCACAGCGCATCTCTACACAACGTTTAGCAAATTCCCCCCACACAGCTGCTATAGCTGTTCTCTTTGTCAGATTGGCCCCATTGTGACTCTTGTCAACATGGAAAACTCCGTGTATCAACACCTGCAATTGAGCTGCAGCGGGGAATTTGCATTCGCGATCATTTCGCATTTTCAAATGAAGGTACTGGGGTAGTTTTCTATTTGCAAATATGGGTACCGGCGTGGTTTTGCATTTTCAAATATAGATATTTTCGTAGTTTTGCATTTAATTTTCGTTGTTTTGCATTTTCAAATGCAGGTATCTACATAGTTTTGCATTTAAAAAATTCGAAACCAACAATTTTTCATATATAAAATTAAGATATCCAAATATTTTTTACTTCCCCATAATCCATAAACATTTAAATTAAGAATAATGTGCCTTAGTGTTGAAAATTATAAATAAAATAAAAATACATTTCCTACAATCCTGGATAAACCCAGGCCAAAATGACAAGGAGTCTAACATGCTCATTACAAAGAGCGAAGGGAAAAAGCGTCCACGAGTTGCGCAACAGAGAGAGAGAGAGAGAGAGAGAGAGAGAGAGAGAGAGAGAGAGAGAGAGAGAGAGAGAGTCTACATTGTCGACTTTAGGGTGTCATAAAAAGGGTAGGACCCCCCTTAAAACGGGGAATGGGGCGAGGTGGGGCCAAAGCAGCCCCAGCTTCTCCCAACCCAGACGCCCCAGCTGTTAGCCACGTGCCCCTGGCATAAAAGGGTTCGAGATACACATACCACAAAGTCCCGACTACTTCTAAAATTAATATCCTTTACCTCAGAGCTCCTGCAGTTACATTTCCTTCAGCGTGGCGTCACACACTCGCTCAATCAAGGCCTGGTCGTAGGAGCGAGAGACAGGACTCCACGTGGGAATACCTCTTCTGAGAAATCTAACCATGAGGTCATTGCATGAAATTCATGCAATCTGTATAGATCATGAAACCTTTTCCTTATTTCGAGGAGCATATCTTGACCATGGGAAACCCTTTGAACATCCTGCACGGTCTTACAAACAATTGTTGCCTAAACCTTGACCGCTAAGGTCATGTAAAGCCGTAGAGTTCAAGCACCTAGAAGTCCTTTCTTTGACCAACCGACTTCTAAACCACGAACTTTCCTTCCTTATCGTTCATATGAATTTTGTCCTGACATCTGAATAGACACTAAAGTTTCGTTATGCTTGGTGGTGCATTCGGGCATGCTGTTCTATCTTATTTCTCCCTCTTTTTTTATATATATATGCGAAGGGTCTAATTTAATGTTGATACTGTTCTCGAAATATTTTATTTTGATTGTTTACTCTTCTCTGGTAGTTTATTAATTTCCTTGTTTCCTTTCCTCGCTGGGCTATTTTCTCCTGTTTGAGCCCTTGGGCTTATAGCATCTTGCTTTTCCAATTAAGGTTGTAACCTAGCTAATATTATTATTACTAATAATAATAATAATAATAATAATAATATTAATAAATAATCACTTACGTAAATTTATATATTTTTTACGAAGCGAATCATTCGGGAAATATATAAATCTAAACAAAGCTTCTCAAGATTATGTAATTTTCCCGCCAGTTTGCAAAATCCTGACGGACTTGAGCTATGTCGAACCCTTTCAGGGAACGGATACGACAAAGCCATCCCAACCCGAAGGTACTTTCCTGACCGTGTCCTTGCAAACTACCTTTACACGTGGTGTCGAAGGCATCCATACGAACGAACCAGTCAGCATTCATCAACCTACGTCTCTAATGACGAGATTCATATCGAAGTCTTTCTACGAAATACGACGATGGACAAGCGTGTATAAGCTGTTCTTTGGATCCTGAAGGTCCCCATCATTAGAACATAAGTAGGAGGAGTAGGATAAGGAGAAGGAGTAGGATAAGGAGGAGGAGGAGGAGGAGGCTTCCCTGACTAAGCAATGAAACCTGAAACAAGCCAGGAACTCGACAAATCTTAAGGTCACCGAGATGATGACAAATGATACTTATGGAGTGAAGGGAATAAGACAAACGCTTAATCACGCTCCTAGAAAATAATTATAGTTACATTTATATAAATACTAAGTACAAAGATTCTGCAATACTTCCGGAATCTTTCTAAACCTTTAAGGGTTTCCCAACGCATAAGCAATTCTACACAGACGATTACTTAGAAATGTAATTCAACCTAAAACTGCATTTTATAAACAATTGTTTACTATAAATAAAAATGGCTGTCTAAAAATAAATGAATCATAATGAACAATGTTTCATATTTGTGATGATATTGATATCATCATTTACATGGTAGGTAAAATTTGAGTAAATGAATCATAATCAACAATGTTTCATATTTGTGATGATATTGATATCATCATTTACATGAAAGGTAAAATTTGAGTAAATGAATTATAATCAACAATGTTTCATATTTGTGATGATATTAATATCACCATTAACATGAAAGGTAAAATTTGAGTAACCTATTGCCTATGAAAAAAACTCAAGAAGAGAGATGACGCAGTTACGCTGAGTTGAAATGCTAAACAAGGAAGAGGAGGAAGTAACCAAAACCGAATTACTAGTAGAATGTCACCTAATCCAGCCTCCTGGTCTCCTCCACGTTCTCCCTCCTCCTACCCCTCTTTCTCACTCAAGGCCCTTCTCCCCCTTTCTCTCACTCAAGGTTGT
>NC_090741.1:59976198-59978698 GCF_036898095.1 Palaemon carinicauda
GAGACTACAATCCAAAATGGCGGTTTGAAAAGTCCTTCCTCTTCCATTCATAATTATTCAAACAGGAATGGGTTATTCATTAGTTTAAATCATCATCATCTCTTCCTACGCCTATTGACGCAAAGGGCCTCGGTTAGAGTTCTGCCAGTCATCTCTATCTTGAGTTCTCAATAGTGTATTAGTGTTTAAGACATAAAATATTTCTTTTAGATTAATAATTATTATATACATCCTAACTATATCTATCAACTGTCTGTCTGTGTGCATGAACGCGTACTTACGCTTTTAAAACGAAAGTTACCTTTCGATTGACGCAGGCGTCATAGCTGAATTTCTGACGCCATTAATTATACATAGTTAATTTTAAGTTACGCTAATAATTATACATAGCCATTTTTAAGGTACGCTAATAACTATACATAGTCGTTTTTAAGATACGCTAATAACTATACATAGTCGTTTTTAATATACGCTAATAATTATATATAGACATTTTTAAGATACGCCAATATTTATACATAGTCATTTTTAAGTTACGCCAATAATTATACAAAGTCACTTTCAAGTTACGCTAAAGATTATACATAGTCATACATAGTAATTCTTAAGGAAAGACCCAACAGACATCAGACAAAAAAGGAAGACCATAAAAATATACGACCTCATAACGCCATTATGAAAGGGAAATTAGCCCGAAATCAAAGGTGGCCATTTTCTTTCCAAGGGGGAAGGGGGGGGGGGGGTCACGAGACCCCATACAAGAGAGGCTTCTTCACATGGCCATACAAAAGGAAGATCTTTTATTTCTTGCGGTACATCACATATTCTCCAATAAGCTTAAAAATAAGAGATGAATTTAGGCTTTTAGTAATTTATTTAACTACATTTTAAGAGCGATTACGCAAAAGCCTAAGACTTGACGTGATTTAGGTACTTTCATGCTGTTTATATCATGGCGTGATTTGGTCCTAACAGTTGTTAGTTAATTAAACAACATTGGTCTTTTTCATTCTAATCATGCAACAACAAAATTGCGTTAATTTAACTTGAAATTTTTTTTTTCTACATTTCCAACTTCAAAACCGGTATTGAGAAATATAATTCAACTAACTTATGGTAATCTACATAACTACAATTCAAGAAGAATTACTTGACATGATGTAGCTACTTTGTTGTTGTTTACAGTCCATCATGGCGTAATTTTACCCTATCAGTTGTTATTTAATTAAACACTGATAATTTCCTTATCATGCAGCAACAAAACTGCGCTAATTTCTCACTTGAAACATTTCTTTTCTTCTACATTTGTAACCTCATATCAGCATATATTAAGAAATAAAAAGTTCAATGAACTATTATCCTATAATCCTGCCTTCGCTAAGACAAATCTACGTCCAAGCAAAGTGAGAATTGAATTTAAAATATGTACAATAACCCACCAAGTTATCAGAACCGGTCGTCTAAAATATCAAAAAGAATTGCTACATATTGTACAACCAACTAATCGTCCTGACACGAGAATAGTTACAGATGGTTCCAAACTAACAGAACCTAGATACATGTCTACTGTAGGCTCTAGAGACTTCATATATGCGGACCCAAGACTCTACAATAGGCTCCCACGAGACATCGGAACAATTAACGATATTAAGGCTTTCAAAAGGACACTATAAGTGTTTTGACAGTCGTGATCAAACAGTAAGTGAACAATACGCATTGCGAAATGTAAAATGCTCCCGAATGAACATAATAAAACCGTGGAGGTCCTGTATAGAGTAGGGTTCCCCTGCTATACAGGACCAGATAAGTAGCCAATAAAACAAACACACCAAAAAGGCCTAATCGATTTAGACATATGTCAAGCACAGGTCCTCGGGCTATTGTTTATGACGGGGCCTAACAGATTGGACCACCCGCGTCTGCAGGTGTTCTCCATCTATCCCAAGTTAAGTTATCATCACCTGGCCGTGAAAATGCTACCTATTTTGATAAGGCAAAAAGTGGTCACTAGAAGACGTGTACGCAAACAGACCTGAGATGCGTCAGGTGTCCTCAAACATCTGTGGAAATGGTGATACTTAACGATTGAGGGTACACTCGGGCACACTAATCTATCTTTTTTCTCTCCTTTTGTTTTTATAGTATATATAGGAGACATTTATTTCAATGTTGTTACTGTTCTTAAAATCTTTTATTTTTCCTTGCTTCCTTTCCTCACTGGGCTATTTTTTCTGTTAGGAGTCCCTGGACTTATAGCATCCAGCTTTTCCAACTAGGGTTGTAGCTTAGCAAGCAATAATAATAATAATAATAATAATTATTATTATTATAATAATAAAAGTCGCTTGGCAAAGGGAACTCTACTTCTGTTATAACCTAGAGGAATATAATGTTTTCAAGATAATGGTGGCCTTATGCCAGCATGGAATCGCACTCGTACACCAGTCCAAATATAGGAAGATAAATCGTTACTAAACTTAATGAATTAAAGGAAAATTTA
>NC_090741.1:59983698-60001198 GCF_036898095.1 Palaemon carinicauda
ACTTTCTCTGTGCTGTTCTTATTTAACATAATAATACAATGTATACAAAACCATAAAATATACATTTAAGATAAGATAAACATTCATACATTTAATAAATTACTATCTATTCTTCACTGAAAAAACAACGGGGTTTTCTCCTTGCCTCTATTCTTTCATTTCTTATAATAACCTTCTTCACTGAAGGGGGTTAGCTACTGCACTGTAATTCTTCAGTGGTTACTTTCCTCTTGGCAAGGGTAGAAAAGAGACTTTAGCTACGGTAAGCAGCTCTTCTAAGAGGACGCTCCAAAACCATCCATTGTTCTCCAGTCTCGGGTAGTGCCATAGCCTCTGTACCATGGTCTCCCATTGTCTTAGGGTAGAGTTTCTCTGGCTTGAGGGTACACTCAGGCATACTATTCTGTTTCTTCCTTTCTTTTCCTAACTGGGCTATTTTCCCTGTTGGAGCCATTGGGCTTATAGCATCCTGTTTTTCCAACGCTGTTTGTAGTTTAGCTATAGTTATAATCATCATCCTCTCTTGCGGTTATTGACGCAAAGGGCCTCGGTTTAGATTTCACCAGTTGTCTCTATCCTGAACTTAAATTTTAAATCAATACTTTGCCATTCATCATCTCATAGTTATAATAATAATAATAATAATAATAATAATAATAATAATAATAATAATAATAATAATAATAACAACTTCCTCCTTACTTAATCCGAGCCTCATTAACTTACAGGATGAGAGGAAAGGTGTTAAGTTAGAAAGACACTCCCTATATGGCGGGGGGGGGGGTGTATATTACTTCCGCCGAAACGTTAACCAGGTGTAATAGAACACTTGTAGCTACGCCAAACATATTCCGAGATCCTGTGTCTTCATCCTCATACGTCACTTATAATTCTTTCAGAGCTCGGATTCGTACGGGACAAACCACCAGGGCAGTGACCCGAAGACCTGGATTTCGTAAACCCAAACCCTCACCAATAGAATGGCCTTATAAGGAAGGAAAATAATTGAAGGTAAAACTATATAATTTAAATCTAAAACTCAATTTCACGTGATACATACTCTATAACATACCAGGACGGTCGATTTTTTAATAAGAAAGATGACAGATTTCTTATACACATTTGCAGTATATATATGTACACAATATAATATATATATATATATATAGAGAGAGAGAGAGAGAGAGAGAGAGAGAGAGAGAGAGAGCAATCTCACTAATCTGACTAAAGTTTCCCATCATCACCAATCCGCAGTTAGCATGCGTGGTGATGACAACTGGCCGAATCCATAATAATAATAATAATCCAGACACGAATGAGAAAATGTCTGGGGACTTTGTCCTGCAGTGGACTACACATAGCTGCATTTACCATATATAATAATAAACCAGGTTATGAAATAAGAAAATCATCAGAAAATGAGTACGAACACAGAACGTGACAAGGGTATATTGGTCCAAGTCACCTTTGATGTTCACATTGGCCAAACTTCCTTCCCGCTATTCTGATTTTCTTCAGTCCTGGGCTACACAAAGACACCAGGCATGCACATCCCATTAGAATCTCCTCAAACACACACAAAAAAAAAGATAAGTTAAGACACACCGGAAACCTTTTGATCGGTTAAAAACACAAGTAACGAACGTCTCACACGGTGAGGGTCGATGAACCTCGTGACGTCACCACAACAGTGTTTGGGAGATTCCAGTTCCTCCTCTCTCAACAAAATTGATAGTGTTCTGGAAACTAGCTTTTATCAAAGATGCTATAACAACCACTAAATAAATGCAATTTTATCAAAGCCGCTATAAACCGTATATGAATAAGCCTACAGCTTTAACAACGCAGTTACAATCGGCAAATAAATAGGCCTACAACTTTAACCACGCAATTATAATCCGTAAATAAATAGGCCTAGAGCTTTATCAAAACAAATATAGCAACCAGTACATAAATACATATTTATCAAAGGAGCTATAACCCATATTTAGGTCTAAATCTTTTTAAATCAGCTACAGCAACCTGTACACAAATACTGACTTATCAAAGGAGCTATAACCCATTAATAACTAGGCCTACAGCTTTATCAAAGCAGGTATAGTTAACACAAATACAGCTCTATCAAAGCCGTATATAAATAGAGATGTTGTAGAGATGAGGAAGAAGAAGAGTAGGAAAAACATCCACACAAACTAATGAAAAGTAAGGGGGAGGGGAGGGACAGACTCACCTAGGGCTTCGAATGAGTGAGCACTGAGCACATTGAGCAGGTGAGTGGCCGGGTCGCAGAACTCCAGCAATGCCACGGGGAAGTTCCTACGAACGGGATCATGGCCATGCAAGGGGGTTGGCCATGCATTAACAGCTATGCTTGCGCTGTTTATGCTGTTCAGTGTGCTGTTTAAAAATGCTGCACGGCGGATTTAATAAATAAAAGTACGACGAACTAAATAAATTAAAGTAGGATGACATTTTCTTTAGACCTATACTGTCAATCAAAATTCTGATTTTAAAAATCATTTTTTATGGAAAGTTGCCCCTGCCGTCGGCCTTTAGAAGGCATAATAGAATTGTACAGTAGAATTCTAAAGAATATATAAATAACAGGTTGGTGATGACAATTTTTAACTGCTTTGGGGGTCATTATCCGGGGATGGCATAATCAAATCACGTGAAATCTCTCTCTCTCACAGATGAATTGACTCCAGAATTCCAGGAACTATAAATAAGATCACTTATTCCATGCTATTTCGCTCAGCAGTCGACAAACAACGCCTTACGTTATCAAAACAAAATTATGTAATATTTAAAAATTGCCTAAATTCTGAGATTCCGGTGATATAAGTAAAGCAAAATATGAATTATTCAAACGTTACTTATTGATATATATATATATATATATATATATATCAGTAACCTTGATATCAAGGTTATGTGAACAGACCACGGCACCTCAACTAAAGCAGCAAATTGGGTCTAAACAAAAATAGGTCTAAGGAAAGTATGAATACGTAAGGAAATTAAATAAAACTCAACAGTAAACAAATATCCTTCATATCAATATAAACAAAAGAGAGGACAGTCAATAACAAACATGAATTACCCAGAAATGGACCTTGAATCCTCAGGAGGAGAACTTAGGGGCAACGACACTGAGCTGGGGAGCTCAACGGCCCTTGGGACGGTTTGAAGTCAAGGCCATTCGATCACCCTAACCCCCCGCCCCCACCTCTCTTTCCTCACCTAACTCCCCCCCCTCAGGACACCCACCTTTCCTCCCTACCACCATCTATGGGCCTAACGACTTTGGTGTACGTGCGTCATCGTATGGTCGTAGGGGACCAGTTCCTATTACTTAATAAGTGTCCATTATATAGGAGGGTTATTTTTTCTATCAGGAAGGGAATTCAAGGGCCTATTCATATATGAGAGAGAGAGAGAGAGAGAGAGAGAGAGAGAGCTACACTTTTATATAAATCCAAAGCTTAAACAGCTAAACTAGTCAGCGATGTCCTAGAGAGAGAGAGAGAGAGAGAGAGAGAGAGAGAGAGAGAGAGAATTTGTCCACGTGGGCCCAGCAAAGACAAATAAACAAAGGCTTCCTTAAAAGATGACTCATCGAGAGCAGTGTCCTATTTTGAGATTTCCTCAAGCCACGCTTTCGATAAACGCGCACCAATAACATTTTAAGTGTCTCAGTACTTAACAACAGAGAATTTACACGTAACAAACTCTATAATGATAATAAAATCCTATAATAATATTAAAATAACCAAACGAGACTTAAAATCTAGTAGCTTATAGGCCTAATAACTTTCTGAAATCAAGTATAGCCAAAACGGTGTTTATAGCCCACATTATCTTAGCGCCGTTTGTCGGTCTTCGAAAGACATCCCTTTCTTTAGTGGCAACAAAGTAACTATTGTTACACAGCTGTGGGCGATGAACACAGGCCGTCAACCTTGAGGATTTCTTCCTCCCCATCCATCCCAATCCACACCCCCGCCCTGGCCAACGCTTGGGCCACAACCCTTCCACCCTCTCTCACCACCACCATACTCAAATAGACCAACGGATTAATGGCAGGGACACGCCCGTCCTTTTCTCATTTCAAATTGATATATACAAAGAAGCAAATAAAATGGATGTATCTTAAGGGCAGAATTGGATTCATAAGCGAGTCTTCGTGAATCACGTGATTCATGGATCATTTTGGCGCGAAATCTGTGAAGGTTATCAACCTTAAAGTCCCGCACTCAACCCTATCCTTCCCATGAACCCCGGCCCGGGAAAAAAAAGCCTTCGCCACAAAGAAGTCTTTGCACCTGGGCTAAAAGCGGACCCAAGTGTATCTCACCTGTTAATTCCTAGTAAACACGTCAACTAAAAAATTAAAATGTACATATTGGCGCTTATTTTCGCAAATTATATAATTTCGTCTGCTATGTACAGTTATTACAAATTGCGACCGATTATTCTACGTAGTACACTGCCGGGGTATATATATATATATATATATCCGATACTATTCCACTGCAGAACAAAGGCCTCAGACATGCCCTTCCTCTTGCGTCTATTTATGGCCTTTCTGTGCCAGTCCACACCCGCAAAGTTTCTTAGATCATCAATCCACCGTCTTCTCTTTCCTCCCGCTGCTTCTTTTAAGACATATGAATATAAATATATATTTTTTCAAATAGTTTAATTACTAAAGTCAAAAAAAATCTTTCTACTTTTTCTTTGACATTAGGCCGATACACCAACAACTAACATTAAACCACTCCAAGCAATTACGAGCCCTAGACCCATAACCCCGATTGCATGAAAAATAAAATATCATTGCTACCATATCATTAAATAATTTATCCTCATTACTACGACACCACCATCCTCATGAGAGAGAGAGAGAGAGAGAGAGAGAGAGAGAGAGAGAGAGAACAATTCTCTTCTGTAGTAGAGGACAGTCCGAGGGCAAGATGAACGAACTAAGCGGTCGATTACCTTTTCGTATATGCGCAATATTCAAGGAGAGACTGAAGGGGGGGGGGGGGGTGTCAGGACAGAGTATAAACAGTCTACTCTATGGGTTAATTAAACTTATTTTTGAAGTTATATGGTATGCAAGATTCATATATCTACTCTATGGGTTGATTAAACTTATTTTTTTCATGTTATGCGAAATTCATTTGTATTTATAATTTACAATCTCTCTCTCTCTCTCTCTCTCTCTCTCTATATATATATATATATATATGTGTGTGTGTGTGTGTGTGTGTGTACAAAATTATTGTTGATCCAAATAGTGGATTAACGTCCTGTTAATTTATTGGTGTGTGTGTGTATATATATATATATATATATATGTATATATATATAATATATATATATATATATATATATATGAACAAAATTATTGTTGATCCAAATAATGGATTAACGTCCTGTTAATTTATTGGTGTGTTTGTATATGTATATGTGTATGAATATTTGTTTACACCAAAAACAGATAAAAATCTAACCACATATCTCGCCATAAGAGTGACCCCCATACACTAGTTATAACGCTAGAGGTCTTCAGTAAGAATCCTAAAAGGATTCGCTCTTTTCCTACGGACCCAGATGGCATTGAACCGGAGTGAGTCTCCAGGTGGGATCAAAGTTCCAAAGGAGATGAACGGATGATAGCTGGATAATGAGAGAGAGAGAGAGAGAGAGAGAGAGAGAGAGAGAGAGAGAGAGAGAACGTCAATACTAGGTTGGTTCGTGACTCCAATACTAGGTTGGTTTGCTTTGAGCAAACTATCACATCGGCAATGGTCTGCATGGTGATGACAATTGGCCAAATCCTAGACATGAATTGACATATCTGAGGCCTTTGTCCTGCAGTGGACTAGAAACGGATGCATTTGTAATATATATATATATATATATATATATCATACGCCTATGCCTATTGACGCAAAGGGGCTCGGTTAGATTTCGCCAGTCATCTCTATCTTGAGCTTTTAAATCAATATGTGTGTGTGTGTGTGTGTGTTTGTATATGTCTCAGCTACAACAATATATAGAAGCGTTTCCAATATACAAACAAAAGATAACCACCGATAAGAAAAGGGTCCTAAACTAAGGGTCAAAGGTCATAAATATTATCCACCAGATTCACTCAAGATAATGACTCATGGCTACTGATAATATACATCAGCTCACGTGCAGATAATGCAGCTCATTTCCCTTTATGACCCGAAGAACGGCATCAAATCTAAACAATTTGCATCGTTTATGGAATTTTCATTATGAAAAAATCTATTGAATAAATACATTCATAAATAATAGTTGGGATGATAATGTTGACATTACACAAATTCTATTTCTTTTAAAATTTTGACATACGAATTTATAGGAAGCTATTAAGGATGAAGAGTGAAATGTAATGAAAAAATAAGTAAATATCAATGAATGGAGCAGAAACTAATAAATAAAATAATTAAACTGAATAAAAACTGATATATATATAATTGCAGATCAGGGAACACTAAATTTGTATAATTGAAAGAGCTGACAAAAATAATCTAAATTCGACGGTTTTAAATAACTGATCAAACAATCAATATTTCTATTTTGGCACATGATACGTATCACATGAGAGAGAGAGAGAGAGAGAGAGAGAGAGAGAGAGAGAGAGAGAGAGAATTTCTAAGTATATCGCCCACTCATTTTATGATCTGGGAATCCATTCTGGCGGGAAAAAATAATTCTACCTTCTAGGAAGATGGCAACATTACCAGTTGCCAACGATTACTTTATGTAAACCAATGCCATATTTCCAAGCATAAACGAAATTAAACAGAAGTTCTGCAAATACTGGTGATTTATTAGAAAAGCCAGATAAATCACCAATACCCCCTAACCAATAACCAGACATGATTTTCTTCCCTGAACTGTATTCCACAACGCGGCTCTAGGAACCCACGCTCCGCCCACTCAGTTACGTCATGGCTGTGACGTCATTGTCCCGCCAAAGACGTCACGGCCCGATTCTGATGTTCCAGACGATAGGGGGGGAATACCTCCAGGATAAAAATAAATTTCTGTTCCAAAAATGACTTTTTCCAGCCACCTTTTTCACTTGTTAAATCAGTTTACGCCTACTCGATATCAAATTTATATCCATTAATAAAAGGAAAAATAAATTATTCAAAATAAATCTGAATTACACCAAGATATTGAAATAAAAAAAAATTAATAATAATAAGAAAATAAATACACATCTATATTTGTAAAATGTAACATGAACTTTATATCAATAAAAAACTAATTTAGAGAGAGAGAGAGAGAGAGAGAGAGAGAGAGAGAGAGAGAGACTACAGCTCTATACAAGAAAACTCCCGTGACTTGTATTCAATATCATATGACAGACATCAAGCCGACCGCCATTTATCTACTGGCCGCTACTTAGCTGAAGTTCATACCATGGTCCCCAAATGACCTTGCACTCTCTCTCTCTCTCGACTTGCATAATAGTTAATACATAGAACAGACTTCCAGCGGATGTAGTGAATAGCAACACGGTAAACGAACTATAGAATGAGTTAAGACAAGATCATAAAAACTCGCTGAACGTTTTAAACCAAATCGTTCTATTCACCCTAGAGGAAATTGAGTCCAACCCCCCCCCCTCTCTCTCTCTCTCTCGCTCTTTCTCCGCTTAACAAGATAAATTGTCCTTGCATTCAATAATCTATAATTGTTTTGAACCGACATAAAAAAATATCTCTTCCCTTCTATACTCATGTGTTTCCCAAGGTCTATATATAGACTTTGATGTTTCCCATACAAGTTTCCCAGCCTAAGGACATTTGTAAGGCTCAAAATTACCTATACTGAGCTGGTGAATATAGTATATTTTCATATTTTGTATACGAAAGATCTATTTAAATGTTAATTGTATTCAAAAGATTTAAATTGTTCATTGCTTCTTTTAGATTATTAATTTCATTATTTTCTTTCCTCACTGGGCTATTTTCCATGTTGGGGCCTTAGGGCTTATAACATCCTACTTTTACAATTAGGGTTGTAGCTGAGCTAGTAGTAATAGTAGTATCACTTCTCTTGTAGTTTATCTATTTCCTTACTTCCTTTCCTCACTAGCGTACTTTCCCTAAGGCTTATAACATCCTGCTTTTACAACTAGAGTTGTAGCTTATCTAGTAGTAGTAGTAGTAGTAGTAGTATCATTCCTCTTGTAGTTTACCCATTTCCTTACTTCCTTTCCTCACTGGCCTATTTTCCCTAGGGCTTATAACATCCTACCTTTATTGCTAGGGTTGTAGTTCATCTAGTAGTAGTAGTAGTAGTAGTAGTAGTAGTAGTAATATGGAAATGGTGTACCAGTCGTATCTTTAGTGTCATTCTCACAATATCATCTGGGTAATTTCAACAACAAAATCGGAATGTTTTTTTTAAAAGCGAGAGTATCAGTTATTCCAGACACACTTGGGGTTCAAATCGATTCAACATACTTAACTCTTTTACGATGGAGTAACCTCGTTATTGAGAATTACAACACGCAAAAGTTTGTGTGTGTGTAAAAGGGTTAAATGCGAAAATCTTACCAATATTCAAATTCAATTTTCTCCACGGAAATTTGTAGTAGTCAAATTCCACATAAACTTATGTATTGCTTATTTGATTAGATAAATTAAACAAGGCTTGCTCTGGCCAGTACCTGGAAGGGTAACCATCAGAAGTCACTTCAAGGGAGCATGGTGGGTCTTGCAACCTCACCTCACAAACAAGTTCTTTAGACTTTGCTCATAAACACACAAATAAAAAATATTTATGAAGTGTAGAGAGAGAGAGAGAGAGAGAGAGAGAGAGAGAGAGAGAGAGAGAGAAATTAAAAATTGAAATTTGATCCCAAGTGAACGGGTGGCCGTATTGCCTCCGGCCCGGATGCTCCACTTCCTCTAAAGACTACTCCACACGTTCAGACGAAGTGTCTACTTTCAGAAGAAGAAGAAGAAGTCTTCTCCCTTCTTACTGGTACCTATTCATGAGTAAGGTGTTATTGAAAGGCTAAAGGTTATGATAACACGGCTACAGTATATCATGCAAGTCAGTTTCTATGATTGGCTGCGTGGTAGTGACAGGGCTACACTTAAGATATGGTTCGATTTGAATTTGCAAGCAATATTTCTGATAAGAATTAACAAAATAATGTAAAAACAGGATTCATTTATTAATTTCTAATAAGATTTTGCACAGCACTAAGTCAAATTAGAATTTTTCCCAGAATAATTCAAATTTATAATTTGCACAGCAATAATTCAAATAAGAATTTGCACAGTCATATTTCAAATAAGAATTTTCCCAGCAATAATTCAAATCTATAATTTGCACAGCAACTATTCGAAAAAAAAATTTACAAAGCAATAATTCAAATAAGAATGTTTACAGGAATAATTCAAGTTGGAATATGTACAGTAATATTTCAAATGAGAATTTTCCCAGCAATATTTCAAATAAGAACTTTCCCAGCAATAATTCAAATCTATAATTTGCACAGCAACAATTTGAAAAAAGAATTTGCACAGCAATAATTCAAATTAGAATGGTTACAGGAATAATTCAAATTAGAATATGCATAGCAATATTTCAAATACAAATTTTCCCAGTAATAATTCATATAAGAATTTGCAAAGAAATAATTAAATTTAGACTTTTTTCATCAACAATTCAAATAATAATTAAAAAAAAAATTAAACTAATAATTCAAACGGGAATTTTCCAAGCAGCAATTAGAAAAAGAATTTGCACAGCAATATTTCAAATTAGAATTTTTCCAGCAATATTTCAAATAAGAATTTTGTAGGAACAGTTCAATTAAGAATCTGCATAGCTATAATTTAAATAATTTGCACAGCAACAGTTCAAATAAGAATTTTGATAGCAACAGTTCAAATTAGAATTTTCACAGCAACAGTTCAAATAATAATTTGCAGAGCAACAGTTCAAATTACAATTTGCACAGCAACAGTTCAAATTAGAATTTTCATAACAATAATTCAAATAAGATCAGAATTTCTTGTAAATGAGGACTGCTATATAATGCTAAAAACATCAAATTTTCATTAATAGAATTTTGGTCATATGGATTGGCGTTGTGTTGGAGCCATTCATCACTTAGGTGCAACTGTAGGAGGGGGGGGGGGGGTCCGGTTATATGAAGTATGAAATAAAATGAAAAGATATACAGTAAGTAGATGATAAAAAAAGTGAGAGTAGTTAAGGTTTCAAGATAGCTGACATGCCCAGGATTTGGGCAGTGTATGCCCCTCAATCTTATGAAAAAACATTGCTATATGAAAAAGGTTACTGAATTAGGGGATGAGAAAGATAAAGCCTATTTAAATCTAATTGTTCCTTACATGCAATTAATATGACAAATTTCACGCTCGATCAATTTCTTCTCTTTCATCAAAGCCTCAATATGAATGATAAAAATAAGGATTATATTAAGAGAAATAAAATTATTTGATGAAATCTGCAGTGAAGGCTGATAAAACTCAGTTAGGCTATAGAGATTATGCCATAGGAAATTATGGAGATTTTCACCAATTCTGACCCACACTGCATGCTCAACCATGCAAGACTGCTGGGGTATGTAAAATGTTGGCGAAGACAAAGAAACCTGCTGGATGGAGTGTTGTCTTACGAACAAAAAGAAAAAGAACTGGATGGTTTCATATGTAACCCCCTTTCGAGTAAAATGAACGAGACAGCCAATAAAAAATTCACGCCGTCGAAGCAATGAGGATGGACACTCCGAAATCAAACCACTGTTCTCTAGTCTTGGGTAGTGCCATAGCCTCTATACCATGGTCTTCCACTGTCTTAGGGTAGAATTCTATTGCATGAGGGTACACTCCGGCACACTATTCTATGTTTCCTCGTTTCTTTTCCTCACTGGGCTATTTTCCTGTTGGAGTCCTTGGGTTTAAAGCAACCTGGTTTTTCAACTAAGTTTATAGCTTAACTAATAATAATAATAATAATAATAATAATAATAATAATAATAATAATAATAATAATAATGACAATAATAATAATAACAATAATAATAACGTAAAAAAGTGGATGATAGAACAGATATAAACTTTGTACTTAGAAAACCAAATTGCCTTTTAAACGATCAGGCCAACTGTCAAAGCATTCCAACACAGCAATGACAATAAAAAACAGATGTTTCCACCATACAACACACAATCTACCAACCCATACCATCAAAAATGTATGTTATCAACATCTACACAACACCTTTAGATGAACGAATAAAAAAATATATAGCCTTAAAGTAACAACTGCTGATGATTGAATCAAGAATTATATAACCCCTAAGTAACAACTGCTGATGGATGAATGAATCAAATATATAAACAAAGCATCAACTGCTGATGAATGAATCAAGAAATATATAACCATTAAGTGACAACGGCTAATGAATGAATCAAGAAATATATAAACCTAAAGTAACAACTACTGATGATTGAATCAATAACTATATAAAAATAAAGTAAGAACTTCTGATAAATGAATCAAGAAATATATAACCCTTAAGTAACAACTGCTGATGAATGAATCAAGAAATATATAAACAAAGTAACAACTGTTGATGGTTGAATCAAAAAATTTATAACCCTTAAGTAACAACTGCTGATGAATGAATCAAGAAATATATAAACAAAGTAACAACTGTTGATGGTTGAATCAAAAAATTTATAACCCTTAAGTAACAACTGCTGATGAATGAATCAAGAAATATATAACCATAAAGTAACAAATGCAGATGAATTAATGAATAAATCAAGAAATATATAACACCAAAGTAACCCCTAAGAAACAACTGCTGATGAGTGAATCAAAAAATTAATGAATCAAGAAATATATAACCCTCAAATAATAACTGCTGATGAATGAATCAAGAAATGAAGGAATGAATCAAGAAATATATAACCCTCAAGTAACAACTGCTGATGAACGAATCAAGAAATATACAAAGTAACAACTGCTGATGAATGAATCAAGAAATATATAACCCCTAAGTAACAAATGCTAATGAATGAATGAATCAAGAAATACGTAGCCCTCAAATAACAACTGCTGATGAATGAATCAAGAAATATATAACCCCGAAGTAACAACTACCTCAGCTACTAGCAATAGTGGCGGTACAACCTGACAACGCCTCGCATGCACGTCAACTTTAAAAGTTCACCCAAAGCACCACACGCCCGCAGTCCACCGGTACGAAAAACTGGCAATGTTTTGACAAATTATTATATCTTTAGGAACATCTTTTTTCTTGGATGTTTGACAAATTACTATATTATCTTTATGATCTGCTTTCTTGGATGTTTGACAAATTATTATATTATCTTTAGGAACATCTTTTTTCTTGGATGTTTGACAAATTACTATATTATCTTTATGATCTGCTTTCTTGGATGTTTGACAAATTACTATATTATCTTTATGATCTGCTTTCTTGGATGTTTGACAAATTATTATATTATCTTTATGATCAACTGTTTTCTTGGATGTCTCTCTTAAAACGTATATGTGTACTGTAGTTATTCTTATTATTTCATACTATTTAATATCACTACAGTTAAAACCTTAAATAAAATATTTCATGGAAATGAGAGAGAGAGAGAGAGAGAGAGAGAGAGAGAGAGAGAGAGAGAGAACTGGTTATTTACAATCTCCAGAAGACAACCAAGAGCTTTTATCCTCATTGGACCCCTTGGGCTTATAGCATCTTGCTTTTCCAACTAGGGTTGTAGCTTAGCAAGTGATAAGGATAATAAAATACGACTGTAGGTTTACACAGACCACGTATATTGTTTTTCATATTCAAATAAGTTCGTTAAGAGAATCCAGACAATGTATAAAAAATATATGGCTTATTTGAATATGCATATATGTATAATATATATATATACATATATATATATATATATATATATATAGTGTGTGTGTGTGTGACAATAATTCTGTAAAATTATTCCACAGTGATGAAGGGTTTGGATGGACTGCATCCTTGTCTGAGAGAACTCGGTCACTCGTCTAACGTACCCTTTAAATTGGATACATGATGGAAAAACGTTTAATAATTTAGGTGGATGTGGAAAAACGTTTTAGATGGGTTCTGTAATTTGGGGTGGATGTAGAAAAAAAACATTTTAGATCTACTCTATAATTTGGATGGATGTGGAAAAACATTTTAGATTTACTCTATAATTTGGATGGATGTGGCAAAAACGTTTTAGAATTACTATAATTTAGGTGATTGTAATATGGACAATGGGATCGTATCACGGTTCAACAGGCAATGGTTTACTTTTTAGATCTTTTAGAATACATTAATTCGATTATTAGTAATGTTTGAAACCCAACAATTAAGAAAATTACATAACAAGTAATGCAAAAGAAAAAATAAATTGTGGGATGAAAACTGGCCAAAACCCAGACATGAATAAGGACATGTTTCAAGCGTTTTCCCTGCAGTGGACTAAAAATGGCTGCATTTGTTGTTGATGTATATGTATGTGTATATACATACATACAGACACAGACACAGACACACACACACACACACACACACACATATATATATATATATATATATATGGTTGTGTGTGTGAATGTTTTATTAAGCCGGAATCTACACAACAGGTCACAATATATATAAAAAAGTTATTCAGAAACAATATCAGTATATACTTTCTTTTCTCTTGTCCACTAAGTCCAATTGTGGGAGAGGGGGAAGAGGGCAAGAATTTGAGTTACAACCCCCCCCCCCCAATCACTTCTTGCCCTCCTAAACAAGGCCATGATACTGACCTAAGTAACATCAAAAGGGTCCAAAGAAAGCAGGGTTTATCCGACGGAAGATTTAACTTGGGAGGTAAACCACCATGTCGGGGGTTCGAGTCCCGCTCAGACTCGTTAGTGCCATTAGTGTCTGCAACCTTACCATCCTTGTGAGCTAAGGTTGGGGGGTTAGGGGGAGCCTATAGGTCTCTCTGTTGAGTCATCAGCAGCCACTGCCTGGCCCTCCCTGGTCCTAGCTTGGGTGGAGAGGAGGCTTGGCCGCTGATCATATAATATATGGACAGTCTCTAGGGCATTGTCCTGATTGCTAGGGCAATGTCACTGTTCCTTGCCTCCGCCATTCATGTGCGACCTTTAAACCTTTAAAGGTTTTCCCTCAAAAACTCAAAATCAATGAAAATACAACAATTTTCCAAATAGGAAGGTATAGAACGGATATCAATAAATAATCCCAAGATCGAGTAGTTGAGATCAGGTAGTCGAGTCACAGGTGTATACAGTAATGTATAATACAACAGACCAGCTTCCTTTGCAATCTGCAACGTCATGATCAGCTGACGGACACCGGTTCTTGTCGCACGAACAAATTATTATTGTTATTATTATTATTATTATCATTATTATTATTATCATTATCATTACAAGCTAGGATATAACCCTAATTGGAAAACAAAATGCTATAAGCCCATGGATCCAACCGAGAAAAATAGCCCAGTGAGAAAATAAAACATTAAGATCATCTCTAATCTTGATTTAATATTGTTCTGTTCACCCATTCAAAATCAAACTTCCGGCAATTTTTTTCATGTTGAACAGGCTGACAAGTCTTTTTATAGTTTATATATAAAATATCTGTTTTGATGTTGTTACTGTTTTTAAAATATTTTAATTGTTCATTATTTTTCATATACAGTAGTTTATTTATTTCCCTTCTTCACTTGGCTATTTTTTCCAGTTGGAGCCCTTGGGCTTATAGCATCCTGCTTTTTCCAGCTAGGGTTATAGCTTAGCTAATAACAATATAGTTTACCAATGAAATATCTGTTTTGTTGTTAGTTTTTAAAATATTTTAATTGTTCATTATTTCTCATTTAGTTTATTTCCCTATTTCCTTTCCTTAATGGGCTATTTATCCTTATTGGAGTCCTTGGGCATATAGCATCCTGCTTTTCCAACTAGGATTGTAGCTTAGCTGATAATAATAATAATAATAAGAATAATAATAATAATAAAGTTTATTTGAATTGTTCGTCCATTTTCTCATCCGATTTTCCCGTGCTCGGCCATTCCACTCTGTGGATTCTCTCTCTTGGGTCAATGACCTCTCCGGTTTTCCTCTTAAATGTTCATTTTCATTTTGGAACTGAATGAATGACAATATATACTACATAGTTTAATATCACTTCCGTTCCAATTGGTCCAAATTCTTATATCCAAGACATTTTAAGTAGGATATGGCAATTGTATGATGACGTATTGAGAGAGAGAGAGAGAGAGAGAGAGAGAGAGAGAGAGAAATCTATCCAATACACACATGTTCGTATTCAAATAAGCATTTTCAGTAACCCAACTCTAAACAACCGGATTCTTAAATAAAATATTGAGAATATACGCGTGCTTTCATTCCGCGCGTGCGCGCGCGAATGCGCGCGCGAATGCGTACTAGCTGCTGCCACTGGTAGCGGTACCGAAGGTTGAAGACCCCGGCTTCCAACACGCGTACAGCTTAGTAGGCCGGTCAGTAACCTCTCCATATTTCTCAAATAACGAACAGAAGGAGTTTGCATTAGTTTTAAATGGTAAATAAAGAAGGACTAGCATCCTACGAGTGAAATATGAGAGAATTAAAAAATGTCATCTCTTTAAACGGCGGAAAAATGACTTAAAAATACCGAACGCTTCTCCGGTCATTCACCCCTCGACTCGCACCAACACAGCTTGGCTCTGGACCTAAACCGGCGCCCCCCCCCCCCCCCCCCCCCACCCCAAACCCGCGCAGAGCACCCAAAACAAAGTTGTGTGTGAACTAACGGTTAAGCCTAATGCTGTTGACTCTGTAACAGTGGAGAAGATTGATTCAAAGATGTTAAAATACATAAATGTCATCTTTGAGGATTAAATGCCAGGACTTGTTAGTTTACTGAATGAAGCTGTTAGCCGATCGATAACACGAAAGTCTAGAGAAATATGTATATAATATTGGATACCACAGCCACAATAAAGATGGCATTCAATAATTAAAAATAAAACTAATTATAGTTGGGATTTTATATATAAAAAATCATACATGGAATAAAAAGTAAAATGAAGGGGGTTGAATGAGTCCATGACTACCACGCCAAGCAGACACCCGTGCCAACCCCCGAACAGACCCCCAGACGGGATACCGGTTAGCACACCGACTTCTGCCCCCCCCCCCCCTCCCCCCTCAACAATGCCAATTCCCTTCTACGCAGTAGATGAGCGGCAAAGCAGCACATAGACCTTTCCTACAATGCTGCCATCATTTCCACAATTATTATTACTATTATTATTATTACTTGCTAAACTACAAACCTAGTTATAAAAGCAGGATACTATAAGCCTGGGGTCCCCAACAGGGAAAATAGCCCTGTGAGGATAAGAAACAAGGAAATTTTTTTTAGGAATAGTAACAGCATTAACATATTTCCTATGTAAACTATGAAAACTTTAACAAAACAAGAGGAAGAGATATATGATAGAATAGTGTGACCGAGTGTACCCTCAAGCAAGAGAACTCTACCCCAAGACGGTGGAAGACCATGGTACATAGGTTATGACACCACCCAAGACAAGAGAACAAATATTTGATTTTGGAGTGTCAAGTTTAAAATGTTTAACCATTAACCAGAGAGGTTGCAAGAAACCTATAGATAATGTTAGCATATGAGGGGGATTCCAAAGCACTACTTCATCTATTTCCTGGGTTGAATCGATTATCACGAAGGTACCTAAACACGCGAATAATTTCCTAGGAAATTCTCTCGAAAATCAATCATTGCATGACATGATAAGTTCGCAACATTTGCTCTTCATTGTACAGCATATAATACAGATATTTTTACTTGTTGGAGCCCTTGGGCTTATAGCATCTTGCTTTTCCAATTAGGGTTTTAGCCTAGCTAGTAGTAGTAGTAGTAGTAGTAGTAATCATAATAATGGGGTATTTTCAGCTGAAGAGGCACTTTGAAAGAAGTGCGAAAGTTTCTGTTATTCTTAAATATACAACGCATATAATTGGGGATTTTAGTACCCCAGATCAACAGACAAGGCATGGCGTTTTATTAAAGTTAATAATAATAATAATAATAATAATAATAATAATAATAATAATAATAATACACAAGGCTAAGGGAATAATCAAGTTTCATTCATAGCAAAACGTCAATGACTTCGGTACAGACAGTTAATAATAATAATAATACACAAGGCTAAGGGAATAATCAAGTTTCATTCATAGCAAAACGTCAATGACTTCGGTACAGACAGTTTAAAACTATTCTCAGCTGTTGGTTTGTTCAATCCACTGTGGATTCCCCTGCAAGATTTTTTAGTTTTTCAATCTCATCGAGGTATACAAATTGCA
>NC_090741.1:60006198-60008698 GCF_036898095.1 Palaemon carinicauda
TGGGGGTCGTGAATGACCTAAGATCTAAGTGGTGTAAATTTCGCCAAATTCCGTTAATTTGTTTTGATGTTATCTTTAAAATGACGAAAAATACAAACCCGGATCTAGATCATCTATAAGAATTTAATGGGTTCATCTTTGAACTACAATATATCTGTGGTGAAAATTTCGTCAAAATCCGCCAAATCTGTTATGACGTCATCTTTAAAATGTCGAAAAATATAAACCCGGATCTAGAGTCCGGATTATCACCAAAATTTAATGAGGTCGTCCATGACCTAAGATCTGTCTGTGGTGGTAATTTCGTCAAAATCAGTCAAGTAGTTCTGACGACACCCTGTCAACAGCCACACACAGACAAATAAATAAATAAATAAACAGACTCGAAAATAAAACCACCTTTGTGGAGGTAATCACAGGACACAAAATAACCAGAGCAATGAACTTCAGATAAAGTACCCATTACAAGCAATACATCACAGTCCCTTATCTTCTTGACGTTTGGCATAAACCATATTCTTTTCAAGGTACAGTATCATTTACAACCACCATAAACCTAAGGTTCAGGATAATAAACATGTACCATTTTATCACTGGATTTTGTTCTTAAATTTAACAAGTTTGTCAATATTTTCCTTCATCACTTTTAGCGTTTTAGAATGTCCTCATCTTTGTTACCTTCTCAGTAACTCGAATTTACTGATCATTGCAATTCTATTCGATAATAGTTTTATATAATCCTGTAATTTATTAATGTACGGTTGAATACAGGAATTACTGGTACACCTTGCTCTGAGGTGCACCCAATCACCCATCTACTGCATGGCGAAATCCTGTATTTAGCCCAACCCACCCCCTCTCCCATCTCTTACTATACTTTTTGATTAATCTAACGATGTAAGGGTGTGAAAAGGTGCCATTGACACTATGTCCAACTGTACCTTCCCATGTAATTATTCATCCAACTTTTCTATCCCTTAAATCACCAATCTGGTATATCTTGAACATATCTTCATTTGCGATACGACTCAACAATTGCCTATTGTTGGGCAAATACCTGTATCAAGAAAATCAAAGCCACACCTGTTGTAATCATCTTATCATTTCATATCTATAAAGTTTTCAAGAAGACATACAAGAGAATGACAAACGTTAAAAGGCCGCTCATGAATGGCAGAGGCAAGGAACAGTGACACTGCCCTATCGAATAGGACAAAGCCCTAGAGACTGATCATATATACATATGATTAGCGCCCAAGGCTCTCTCCACTGGGACCAAAGAGGGCCAGGCAATGGCTGCTGATGACTCAGTAGATAGATCTATAGGCTCCCCCAGATCCTCCATCCTTAGCTCACAAGAATTGGTAGGATGCAGCGACCAAAAGGACTAACGAGTTTGCACGGGACTCGAACCCCAGTCTGGCGTTCACCAGTCAGGGACGTTACCACATCGGCCACCAAAACCAGACGTTTATAATACTGTATTAAGAAAATTCTATTTTACTTAACCTTTATAAATAGCAAATTCTAAATCTATCATGCATTTAGGAAAGCAAACTGCGAGATAGAGATCAAAACAAAAGAAATTTAAGTATTGGAGCGAGAACACCAAAACCTCCACGCCTCAATATGCATATTCTTACACGGCATTGTCTATGTATACACTATAATATATAAAAATGCTAAGTCAAATTTTGGTGACTATCAACTCTGTACAGGAGTTCCTCAACTTACAAACAAAAATTCAACTGAAATTGACTAAGATAAAGAAATACTGAAATAAAACAACACTATATCATTTGATATAGTAAGCTAAACGACATTTATGATAAACTGATATCCGTTTTATATTAAACTAGACTATTTGTTGCCTTATCTAGCAGGGAATCATAAGCATGGGATTCAGGTAAGGCCTACCCTAAGCCAAAATTTTAAGGAAATTCTACTTACGTACAGGTTCTATGACCGAATTAAGTTTGTAAGTTCCTGTATTTTCGTAAGCTAAGAGAGAGAATTGCACAAAATAGGACAAGACATCACCCCTTCAGTTTTACAGTAGCTGAATGAATGACCCGTGAGACAAGACAATGTATCATTGTAGCATTTCAAAAGACTGAGGGGGATTGTGTGCACCAAACCATAGAGCTGAGTCTGAGGTAAAAGCATTCTTGGAAAGCAGAAACCTAATGCTGTAATTGGTCAGAGGCTACTTTCCTCTTGGTAGGGGTAGAAGAGACTCTTTAGCTTTGGTAAGCAGCTCTTCTAGCAGAAGGAACCTCCAATATCAAAACATTGTTCTGTAAGTCTTGGGTAGTGCCATAGCCCCTGTACCATGGTCTTCCACTGTTTTGGGTTAGAGTTCTCTTGCTTGAGGGTACACTCAAGCACATTATTTTATCTTACTTCTCTTCCACTTGTTTTGTTAAAGTTTTTTTAGTTTATATAGGAGATATTTATTTCAATGTTGTTACTCTTAAAATATTTTCTCTCCTGTTTCCTT
>NC_090741.1:60026211-60028711 GCF_036898095.1 Palaemon carinicauda
TATATATATATATATATATATATATATATATATATATATATATATATATATATAGGCCTACCTTGGTAGAGCAATAGAAACATTATAATTATTGAATTCGTTTCGATAATAAATTTATTGAAAAGAAAATTTGACTGAGGTTTTTGTGAATTCGAAAGAATATTAAAAAAAAAAAACCTTCAAGCAGAATGTCTTAAAGATACCAATATTGTTCGATTTATTTGTTGTATAAATAGCGTGGGATATATATTTTCATATGAAAGCGAGGATAAATATAAATTTTCTGTTATGCAGATATTATTATACATTATTTTTATCTGACTATTGGAACATAGTAAAGTAAATATCCACAATTACTCCGATTCTTCTAAAACTGGTAAGTTAGAATGTAATCAATAGTCAGATAACAGTATTTGTTCTAAATTTTGTAAAAAAAAAAATTTTTTTCCATTTTTCTCTCGATAAGGCCATCTTTGTTATTTTCTAAGTTATTTTAAAAAATAAGTCCCTCAAAATTCCTTCTTATATAAAGAATAAAGACACTTTTTAGGAAAACAGAGGAAAATATGAATACCAAATTAAATTTATTACTCTATGATGAGTATGAGAAATTTTTGCATGTCAGTATGGAGGATTCTATTATTATTATTATTATTATTATTATTATTGTTATTATTATTATTATTATATTATTATTATTATTATTATTATTATTATTAAATGTTGCTAAGCTACAACCCTAGTTAAAGAAGCAAGGAGCTATAAGCCAAGGGCCCCAACAGGGAAAAGAGCCCAGTGAGGAAAGGAAACAAGGAAAAATAAATTATTCTAAGAGGAGTAACAACATTGATATAAATATATCCTTTATAAACTCTAAAAGCCTTAACAAAACTAGAGGAAGAGAAATAAGATAGAATAGTGTGCCCAAGTGTACCCTCAAGCTAGAGAAATCTAACCAAAAACAGTGGAAAACCATAGTACAGAGGCTATGGCACTACCCAAGACTAGAAAACAATGATTTAACTTTGGAGTGTCCTTCTCCTAGAAGAGCTACTTAACATAGCTAAAGAGTCCCTTCTACCCTTACCAAGAGGAAAGTAGCCACTGAACTATTACCGTGCAGTAACCACTTAAATTAAGAAGAATTGTTTGTCAATCTCAATGTTATCAGGTGTATGAAGACACAGTAGAATATGTAAAACATAGTCCAGACTATTCGGGGTGTGTGTAGTCAAAGGTAAAATGAACCGTAACAAGAGAGAAGGATCCAATGTAATACTGTAATACTGACTGACCCCATAACTATCTAGCAGTAGTATATCAACGGGTAATTGGTGCCCTGGCCAACCTACTACCATTTTTTATATTCAAGGAGATGACACAACAACAACAGCAAATGGAACCGTTTCTAGGCCAATTCAGGACAGAGTCCTCATCCATGACCTCATCCATGTCTGTGATTTGGCCATTTCATCACCACGATGGCCAGTGGGGATTGGTAGTAGGGGAGAGTTAATCCATATCACTTATAGCAAACCAACCTAGTAGTTTGGTCCTGGCTAGTACATCTTTACTGAAAATGGCGTTTAATAAACCCTATCACCACGTTAAGGTATCTGCACTCAGAAAGGGAAGAAATGCCTGTCAGTGAGGATGATTCTATTCTAGTTATCAGAGGAATAGTGATCCGGTATTTAAAATGTGGTTACCATTGAGATGATAATAAATGAATAAATGAATAAGTGATACCTATGGAATATGTAGATGACTGAGTATTTAATTAACTAATACATTGAGTAAATTGATGAATAAATTAAATAAATAAACATAAATGAGTGAGTGACCTTTAAGAGGGACGTAGATATTCAGGTAGAGACAATCCTCACTCTGTCTCTTCAACGTCGGCTGGTACTTTCTCAGACGGTCGTACCTGTCCTTCGTCATCCTAGTGAGGGCCCTCTGTCTCATTAGACAGATCTGGGAATCTCTGCGGACATGAAGGACCGAAGTGGGTGGCTTCATGAACGCCCACCCATTGCGATAGCGCCCGCGTCGGGCTGAAGCGGTTGGCTCCTATGGGCGGCGTGGCGTATGGGATACCCAGGTAAGTTGCTACCTGTAATTTGTCGTCAGTTACCTGCCGATAGAAGCCACGGAGCTGTCCGTACTTGGTGGATATGGCGGGAGTCTTTGGAGGGCCTTGGCAAGAGGTCAGGTCACATAGAATGGAGAAGTTTATCAAGACGGTCAATGAAAAAACGTTGATTTGTTTACCTGGAGCAACGTTCCCGAGTTTCATTGTTAACTTGGTTCTAACACGAAGGACTCTAAGAGTCATAAACGTTTCGGAAGTTTCGCAATTATAAACGTTTTCTGAGATATTTTTTTCTCTCTTTTAGGTGTTATTATCCTTATGCACGTGGTACTTTCCCAAAGAATTAACTTCATCAATTATTTCCAACTTTTATTTTATCCAATCTCATATAATTATTTTCATGTA
>NC_090741.1:60036211-60106211 GCF_036898095.1 Palaemon carinicauda
AGAGAGAGAGAGAGAGAGAGAGAGAGAGAGAGAGAGAGAGAGAGAGTACTAAAATAGCGATCCTATAGAAATTGTTTACATGCAATACGTACGACCAATTCTTATGTATATAAAGCTGTCGTGCAAAAAAAGTGTACAAACACACATACACATACATACATACATATATATATATATATATATATATATATATATATATATATATATATATATATATATATATATATATATATATATACACACACACACACACACACACCTCTCCTCCCTATGAGTTAATACGTGTCTCGAATAAGCACATTCCACGTCCTCATTTGCCAAACCTTCATGAAACATCTCCAATGTTTTGATAAATAAAACACAAGACGGAAGACAGCCCATTGATTTAAGTAGTAGTTTGGAGTTGACCTCCCCCGAAAACAACCACCACCCTGGCCTCGAACGAAGTCAACGTATTCGGGATTAGGTCAGTGTGCATATGCTAGGTCACCTCCAAACCCAGATAAGTTCCCGTGGATGACTAACCACTTCATTCTGCCGTTTCTTAACCTTCAGTCACTTTACCTTGAAGTTAAACTAAGTGAAGTAAATGCTTGGTGTTGCAGTATTACTAATATGAAAGAGAGAGAGAGAGAGAGAGAGAGAGAGAGAGAGAGAGAGAGAGAGAGAGAGAGAGAGAGAGAGAGGCCTTTCTTGTTATTGTCGTCATCGTCATCATCTTTTCTGGAACAAGCTAAATTGGGGACACCAACTTGCCTACAAACTATCTCAGCAACGGAACTCAACGAGAGAGAGAGAGAGAGAGAGAGAGAGAGAGAGAGAGAGAGAGAGAGAGAGAGAGAGAGAGAGAGAGAGAGAGAGAGCTGATTCACCTGTACGTAAATGAAGACCAAATTTCTGCCGATGAAGAAATAAAAGTAGTTACAAACCGGCTGTTTTCTTGAAGGCCTCTGAAGCAACCATGAGAAGGGGGTCGGGAGGGGGGGGGAGTGGAGGGCCACCAAGAGAATGTAGGTCAGTGGGAGAGAGTGAGAGCCAAACGCACGTGGACTCTAACTCCCCCCATCTCTCTCTCAGCCACAATCAGACCCCCTACCCCTTTTCCACGGCTATCCATCACCTACCTCTCGGCACGCCACAGCCGGGAAGGGTGCCATTGTGTGCCACGTTTATAAAACATTAAAAAAAACACTTTACAAATCTTTAATTTTCCACAGCCTTAAATAAACTCCTCATAGATGAACTGATAAACTTCCATCAACGATAAACACCAACTTACGATACGAAACGAGACATTAACAAACATTGAACGACTTTCAGGAGTTGGCACTCGCTGAAACACTCCGCTGAAGGTGAGGAGGAGGGAGGAAGGAAGGGAGGGAGGGAGGGAAGGAGGGGGGTTGGTGAAACTAGGCAGTGGGGGAGAAATTGGTGGCAATGTAGGAAGAGTGAAAGTCATGAACAGTACGAAAATACCTCAGGTACAGCAGACTTTAAATCCCCTTCCAAAACATTGATCGCCTGATGCATACCTTCGACTCGAAAGGCGTATAATGGGGAAGTTGAGACACGAGGCGTTGGAAATCACATGGTTAAATAAGGTCGATTTTAACATTTAAATCTATCATAGTTAATAAGCATATTCAAAGATACGGAAATAAGGAAACTAATAATGCCGATTTCAACGTTTAAATCTATCGTAGTTAATAAGTATATTCAAAGATACGGAAATAAGGAAGCTAATAAGGTCGATTTCAACATCTATAGTAGTTAATAAGCATATTCTTAGATACGGAAATAAGGAAACTAATAGAGTAAAGTCGATTTCAACGTTTAAATCTATCGTTGTTAATAAGCACATTCAAAGATACTAAAATAAGGAGACTTTAAAGCAAAGACTATTTTACAACAAACAGTGAGAGTAGGGCGTGAATGAGCATTTATGTTATAGTTAAACTACTAGATTAACCATTAATAACAACAATAACAACATTAATAATAATAAGACCTAATTAAAAAGAAAACGTGAAATATACACAAAATAGATAGCAAAAAAACCACAGAAAATTTCGCCACAAAGATACCGAATGAAATAGGAAAAACAACTTTTGAATCAGAGGGAGGAGAGGAGAAGGGGAGAAAGAGAGGGAGAGGGAGAAAGAGGAGGGGGAAGGAAGGAGATCAAGTAAGGGGGACGTGGAGGAAGTAGGTCAGGTGTAGAGGGAGAGAGAGAGAGAGAGAAAGAGAGAAAAGGTGGGGGGTTTGTGAGGAAAACGGAGAGAAGCGTCAGACACGTATTGATCCAATGTTACTCAACATTACACATACAAACATACGTACACATTTGTGTACTTTTTACATACACTCGGTTTTCTGCATATCCATAATACCAAGCCCCGGTTGGAAAGAGGCAAATTATGGGGTCTTGCTGTTAAAGCAAAATAGCGTATAGTGAGAGTTAGCAGAAAATTTATTGATATAAAAGGTTGCAAATTTAGAGGAAAATGACACTGTACTGTTTAAGAGTGTCGCTATGTGAACACACTGGTTTCTTTCACTTTCAGGAACTTTTGGAAAATAAGAAACGATGGTTGGTGGGGAATAAAGTGTATGTGTATATATATATATATATATATTATATATGTATATTTATATATATATGTATATATACATACATATATATATATATATATACTTCTTTGTCTACATCTTTTCCCACTTCGATGTGGGGTCGATGTCATATATACACACACACAATATATATATATATATATATGTATATATATATATATATATATGTATATATATATATATATATATACACACACACCAGCACCCCAATCATACACGAAACACCGGGCTCTGCCTGCCTGCAAGCAAGCCCAGCAAACGCAAAAAAAAAGCATCAACCGAACCAAAACCCGGAATTATATGCGTAACAGAGGAGTGAGAGAGGAGAGGAGAGGATCCCATCTATCCTGCAACCCTTTACTTATGATCACACAGAGGTGCCGTATTGATCTTTCTCCTATACACGAACTTACAAACCCCTTCAGTAACCTCCCTACAACCCACCCCCAACGGTGTGGAGGGGGGGGGGGGGTAGGCTCGCTCTGCAACCCCTTCTCGATACGCTAAAACACATTTGCGTGCGTGTGTATATGCAACGCTTGGAACAGCTGTATACGGATGGTTACGGTGTTAAAATGAAATGTAGTTTGGGGTTAATTGCTTTCTACTTTGTGATTCTACATCAAATGTATATTTTTCAAGTTGATTACATAAGCTATAGGTATTAAATACTTTGTACCTTATGTAATAATAATAGTAATGAATACATAAGCTATAGCTATAAAATGCTTTGTAAATTATGCAATAATAATAATAATAATAATAATAATAATAATAATAATAATGAATACATAGGCTATAGCTATAAAATGCTTTGTAAATTATGTAATAATAATAATAATAATAATAATAATTATGGGATTTCAGACGTAACCAATAAATATACTTATTTCAAATTGATTACATATTCCATAGCTACATTATATTTTGTAACTTGGGTAATAATAATAATAATAATAATAATAATAATAATAATAATAATAATAATAAATGTGGAATACAGGCACAAAAAAATTAATTTCCAATACTGAAATCTTCAAAAAAATCTATTTAATGCGAAAAAATAATCATGTAAAAAACCTAATTTACTCTTTAAAAAACACCACAAATTGCTTATCCAAACCTATCTCTTAAAATAGTAAGATATATTCAAAGACACGAAACCAGCAAAACGTTATTCTAATCGCTAAATTCAAATTATCAACTTTATTTAAATACATCCGTTTCTCCTGCATTTCTTAACAAGTTATTAAAGTAATCCGGTATCCACTTTAAGATACATAGACATGAGTGTATGTATGAATCTTCAATGTTACATTACGAAGCCTCTGGCACCGAGTGTCAAGAACTCGATGTCACGAACGATGTTACGTCACTCATCTGGGTACGAAAATTTCATGACGACCCCCCCCCCATCTCTCTCTCTCTCTTCTACCGGCTCTCTTTATATCTGAACGTTGGAGACAGTTTTGAATGAGAGAGAGAGAGAGAGAGAGAGAGAGAGAGATAGAGAGAGAGAGAGAGAGAGAGAGAGAGAGAGACTATAGGAAGCTATTACAGTATGTTTAATATCACACATGTGTTGCATTTTAATTAAAAAAACAGCCTATGAGAGAGAGAGAGAGAGAGAGAGAGAGAGAGAGAGAGAGAGAGAGAGAGAGAGAGAGAGAGAGTGTGTTTCTGCTCATGAATTAAATTAATATTGAAAAAGTCCCCTTGCTTTCAAACCAAGCGAAAAAGAGTAAGCAAATTCGGAAGGGGGCGAGTAACTCCCTCGAGAGAGAGAGAGAGAGAGAGAGAGAGAGAGAGAGAGAGAGAGAGAGAGAGCTGGGATCCCACATAATGGAAGGGCACCCTTAACTGACAGATCCTCCCTCGAAACAGATCAAAGTTACCTCCTATCAAGCCAATTCCGTCCTCAAGGATCTATTGAATTAAATCTTTAAGCGTGGGCGTTACAAAAACAATGGTCGGCGTGAATGAAAAATCCTTTTAAAAGGGAAAAAAGCATTGAAAATTTTCCTCAATATAATAGTATTCTATTCGTATAACCATTTCCAAATGGGGAAAATCTTTTAAAAACTCAATATAAAAATATTCTCTTCGTGTAACCATTTTTAAATGGGAAAAAAACTTTTAAAAACTTTCCTCGATATAAAAGTATATTTTTGTTTGTACATCTGAAAATATGTTTATAAAATAAATACCTCCAGTTGTAAACTTATCTTAAAAGAATTGAGAAATTCAAAATAAACCAATCAATTATTTCCCGAATTCAATAAATAAATCCTGTTATTTTCCCGTCCACAACCTTGGAACATAATACGGAAACTCTCAAAATAACTCTTGCAAAGTGTGCAAACACTTTCCATGTAGGACTTCCAAAGTGAGGAAATTCAAGGAGGAGGAGGAGGAGGAGGAGGAGGAGGAGGGGGTTTAGAAGCCCATGGAGGAGCTGCGGTAAGAAAGAACAAGTCCAACACTTTTCTTTACCAAGTGAAAGTCTACTGTACGTCTGCTTGGACTAGATCTCGAGCGATGGAAAAGTGAGAGAACCTAATAGAAACTTTCAGATGAAAGCGAGAGGGCGAAGCGATGAAATGGCAAGGATTAATGTCACTATCAACATTATCACCATCAACTATTAATGCAGAGTTCGTATTCCTATGGAAAGAGCTTTAAGACTGAGTGGTTGCAAAAGGTGTAGAAACCGAAGTCAAGGGGAACAACGTCTTCATTCATTCAAAATAGTCATGAATTGGTTGAATACAATGACAGACAAACAATACCTACCCCTAAAATATAGTATTAAGATATCTATTTTACAAAGCAAAACAGTGTAAAACAAATAAACCTCACGAAACAGTAAGAATGAAAAACAGCCAAATAACATGCACCACAGGTGAGAAGATTCAAGGTTCTCTCTCTCCCATTGCCATGAGTTAACATTAAAACCAGGGCTTCACGAGTAAGTGTTCTTCACCAACAAAGAACTAGAATACTTACAACCAACTTTAAATGTCATTAAACACCATCATTGTTGGAACACTAGGTCAAACCAAGGGGAGAGAGAGAGAGAGAGAGAGAGAGAGAGAGAGAGAGAGAGAGAGAGAGAGAGAGAGAGAGAGAGAGAGAGAGAGAGAGGGGGGGGTCCCCATATGATAGTGAGGATCTTGGCAATAATACCACATTATTATTAGTATCATTACTAAGCCACAACTTTAGTTGGAAAAGCAGAATGATATGGGCTCCAGGAATCCAACAGGGAAAAATAGCCCAGTGAGTAAAGAAAGCAAGGAAATAAAACTGTAAAGTAATGAACGATTAAGGTAAAATACTTATAGAACAGTAACAACATTAGAACAGATATTTCATATATAAACTATATAAACTTCAAAAGAAAACAAGAGGTAGAGAAATGAGATAGAATAGTGTGCCCGAGGGTACCATCAAGCAATTTTTTAAACCATCAATGTATTCAATATTTCTACACTTGACATAGTTGCATGACTGATGGTACCAAAAACTTCATTTACATCGAATGAACACTTTTATAGACATACTTTTATAACTAATAAAGTTTTTGATCATCTCAAATGACTAGAAAAAAACCCTTGATTTAAAGTACTGTTACAAATCTCGTAGGGACCTAAAGAATGTTTGGCAGTTGGGCCATGTCTTTGGCAGGTGAGCAGGCTTTCTCAATTGTGTACCCCTGCACTGAGGTCATTATGCAACCTGAAATCCTTTTCTTGAGCTGCCAAATTCAATAAATAACTAAGAACAGTCGAAAATAAACTGCGCTGTGAGATCTGAGGTCGCCAAAGGAACTAATTGTTCTGATATGACTGAACAGCTATTTTGATGCAATTTTCTAAACAGGTTTAACAAACCAGAAATTATTTCCTAATATAACTAGATAATTGACACGGCAAATTGTTCAAAATCAAACCTTGTTTTCAAATGAGCAAAAAAAGAATTCTTAAACAAATGTTCAGGATTTCAGCATCACGCCAAATAACAAATTGGACTTGAAAAAAAAACAATCAATCTGAAAAGACAGCAATGAAGTCATGAGAATCAGATTCTGTATAACAGAGATCACACTTTATAAGAAATCATATTGCACAAAAGGGTGTGCTCCAATTAACCCTTTCACCATTTCATTTGCTGCATTATGCTATATTTTTTCATATAAACATAAGTGAAAGTAGGTCAAAAACTTTGAATGTTTGATTTATAAATTAAGGCCATGTAGCCTCCTGCTGAGACCAAGAGTGTGATTCAGAGGTAAGGTACAAAAAGGGGGGGGGGGGGGAATCCAGCAGTTGTGCTATGAAAAAGGTTTGCCAACATGATGGCAGAAAGGAAACATGAATGAAGATGAACGAAGACACCATCCATGCTTGCTCTATGAGAATAATCTTAAATAACTTTCCTCGTTAAACTTTACAATTTCATTTGAAGGGGAAGAAAAATGAAACAAAAACAAGAATAACACTGCTACCATTCCCTGGGACAGAGTACCCACATTTAGAGCTAATTATTTTTTTGTTTACTGTACTCACCAAGAGAAACAGATTTGATTTATAATTTGAAGAGATAATTTCCACAGGATTAATGGTTAAAAACCTAATATTTGACTCCACACTTGAAATCATAGCTAGCCCAATGGTACTTTATTTAGAGTAATAAGAGTTATTTTTAAACTTATTTCAATACATTCCTGAACTATTCTATAAACATGCTTCATATCTCAACTTATGTATAAAATTATAAAACAAAAACGAATAATTCAAATGAATATCTAGATTAAAATGCATATCCTTTTGCTTTATTTCAATAAAGCCAAATTTTCAAAGCATCTAGGAACCCACAGATCAAATTTAAAAGGGCAGCCAACTTCATCTCGAGAAAGGATCTATGTGTTGAAAAACTATGGGATCTATTTATAAAAGACTAGAAGCATGATGATGCCTTAATGGCAAAATTCTATCCAATACAATTCATTCAGATTATGGGGTTACTCATAAAAGCTAGTGGGAAAAATGAAAAGGATATTTAAGGAAAGTAACATTCAAGCAAAAGTCTGACTTATGGCAGAACTAAGGGAACTGATCATGGATTCTGACATACCTTCTAGTTACCTAGCCAAGATGAGAAAGGTAGAAATAAACACCTGTAATACCACTACTATAATTTAATGAGCCAGCTTGATGGGGACCTAGAGAGTTTTCCCATGTGAAGCTGCATGCCAGAGGACAGCATCTTTCTTTGATCTACAGATCCCCAATTAGGGAATTTTACCAAATCATCAAAATTTGATGAACCTTAGGGAAAAAAAAAGGACCATTGCTGGCATAGCATCAACTCAAACTATTACCAAAACCCAAGATTCAACAACGACCGACTCGGCGTCTTAGTTTTGGAATTTTGAAGGCAAGAACAGCTTTCAAGATTCAGGGTATGGAAGCTATCCTGCACTTATCAAACTTTCAATCCTACTTGTAGTCTTTACTGATCTGGTATCTTAGTCATTGAAGAAGCATTATAACATTAACTCCATTAAGCATTATAACATAGATTCCCTTAATTTTTATGGTGATCAAAAATTTCATTACACACTTCCAAGCTACCTTGGAATAACACCATGATGAAGCCAGCTAAAAATAGAATAAGTTCAAAATGTTTTTGTAACAGTTTATCATTAGAGAGAAAAGGTTCCTACACCAGTTCACACAAGCCCATGATCATTTCATTCAAACCAAAGTGAACTTCAGTGCTGCCTATTAGGCACAGAAAGGAACGCCGCTAATTTTCCATCAGGCGTACGACTGGGGAATTTAGCTGAAGTTACATCCTTCAAATCGCAGTACTGAAATTAGTGAAACCAAACCCAATTCTTAAGTAAAATCAAATATACAACTGTTTAAAACAAACTTCTTTCTTGCAGACCTTTTCTTAACTACGTGACACCTAGTTTGTTTCACAAGAACGTTGAGACAATAATCAATCTGTAAACTATATGGATTCAGTTCATTTGCTTTATTATATGTGTACTGTAGAGAATGTTAATAAAAAGATAAACACTTAAATCTATATCATCGATATGATGATTGATATAGTTTTCTAATAGATTTTATATCATACCTCACTAAAACTAGAGTGACCTTTAACAAAATATGAAAAAGCTTGTCCTTTTTCTTGGCTTTTCTAAGGTATCTAACATGGTGTGGCAGCTCATCCCTTTCTTCGTAGGGCACAAGTACAGCAGAGCAATGGTTACAACTCGGGTCACATGACCTCGCTGGAGAAGCTTGTACCTCAACTCAAACAGTGATTCAATTGTCAATTTCATGTGATTAGTCATGGGGTTAGTTCCAATATTATGAGAAGCTTCCTAACTAGACAAAACTAAGTCCATTAACATGAAAACTCATTCAAATACACCTGGAAACAAGCAGTTCAAACTTATAACTAAGTGCCACCCATAGCGGTAGTTAGTGGTAGGCTTCGGGGAACACCCACCCATCCTGCCAATTCACAGAACAGTTACTTTGATTGCACCTGGGACTTTAGGGGGAAGGTGAAGGCAGGAAATTAATTTAAAGGACTCAAGTTTGCCTAGTTAGAAAAAATGCAAATTGCTTTTAAAATTTCAAAATGAGACTCATGCTTAAGTGGGTGTTAGGTCCAATACCAGACTGGCTGGCTAAAACCCCGGAATTGCTATGCTTAGACCTGATAAGGTACAGAGCGTAGCATCCTAGACACAGTGAACTAGGGTCAAAAGTATTGTCAGGACGGCCCAGGCTACTAAGGCTGTTATCCAAGAACACGTCTCTCTCTAGAACAATGAGTTTATTAGACAAGGCATATACAAATCAATGGTTAGCCTGAACAGTATCTATTCATCCTCCCCCTCGTAAGGAGGATGGCGGAATGAAGACTTCTAAGTTAATGGTAACAGGAATGCTGCCAGCTGAGTGGTGTGGACCTGTATCAAAGAGGAAAATAAGGCCAGTCACTCTTTCTGTTATCCTAGACCAACATTGTAACAAACACCTTGAAACGTGATATTTTTTGTCCTGAACCAAAGAGATTTTTCTCGAAAGCAAGAGTACCACCTACTTCTCTGATTTCATGGACACGCATCCTTACTGTACTGGGTCTGATGTATTGGGACAGCTAGACTTAAAGCTTTCCAGATAGTCTCCCGTAGCCAAAAGGAGATTGTATTCTTAGTGACACTATTCTTTACCCTGCCAGAACTTATGAATAGGTTCTGCAACCTAGATCTGGCCAATTGTATTCTTTACACAGTGCCCTTAAAGGACACAAAAGTAACTCATCCAGATCATCGATTACTTCCCTATTAGAATAAACTGTAAACCTGGAATCAGTGATCGATGATTTTGAGTTTTAGCTACAAATTCTGGAATAAAGGATAAAAATACTTGCCTCCAGTGCTTCAAGCGAGAGAACAAATAATAAAGGACATTAAATTCAGCTACGGAATGCATTTTGTTGAAGCTAATGCAAGGAAAGAGATGGCCTTCAGGGTAAGATCCTGACTGAGGCTCGTCTCAAGGGTTTGTACAGAGCTTTCTTCAAGGCCCACAGCAATTTTGTTACATCTCAAGCTGGGATGCAGATCTGAAACGGAGGGCAGGCGTGTTCTATGCTTTTAACGAGCATGGGCAATTCCCACTTAGAGGATATATTCATTCCTATCAGTTTCAGTACCTGGCTCAAGGCTGAACGATAGCCTTTTACCACTGATACTGAGAGACGCCTTCCCCTTCGAAGGTAAACTAAGAAGTCTGCTTTGAGCGGAATAAAGGCTCAAAAGAAGAAGTACCCCTTCCACGGCCACAGAAGATAGCCCACTTTGCCTCGTGCACATCTGCAGAACTTCCAGTAGCAGTATCTGGACCTGACTTGCGCTGCTTAATAGGGTGCCTTTAACTCCAACGTACTGATGTAAAGGGCTTGTCACAATCCCCCAGATCGCAACAAAACAAAAGGAGACAGTACAGATGATGACATAGTTAGGTACACAAGTCTATTAGCATTAGCCAGTCGTCCAAATACATGATCAGACGCATAGCTTTGGCACGAGTCCATGCTGACACTAGCGTGAATATCTGGGGGGATGTGGACTGACCAAAAGCAAAGTACTCTAGAATTGAAACACTTTGCTCCCTAGGACAAAGCATAGGTATTTCCTTAAGGAACGATTCACCAGGATCTGAAAGTAGGCATCCCTGAGGTTGATGATCATGAAATCGATCTTCTTTAGGCTCTCCCTGCCTGTGCTGGGCGTTTACATCCTGAACCTAATCGGATGGACAAACTCATTCAGAGCTAACAAAGCTATCACTGGTCTCCACCCATGAGGATTTTTTTTACCAGAAAGAGGTAGGTGAAGAAGCCTGGAGAGTTGTCTCTGACCTCCTCCAGCTCACCCTTTTGCAGCAGTCTGAACCTCCAGCCAAAGTACCTCGTCTTTTTCTCTTCCCGGTTGTTAGACGGACCTGGAGCTGGAATGAGGGGGGAGGGGAGAGCTTGTGAATGGGTGGTGGTACCTGAAACGAAGCACGTTTACCATTTATTGCTCCGCCCCGTTGAACTCCAACCTCATCCAATTCTTTAACAGGTATCCCCTACAGGTGGTAGAGTGGGGGAACTGGCAGCCCAAGCATGTTCAAGAGCTTCGTTTACATTTCCCTTTGTGGCTCTGGTTTTGGATGCTCCATTGGCAAAATGGATGACCAGAATCACAGGGCCGGTGTGACATGATGTCCACGTGGCCATTCTGGGGTCTGACTGTTTGCCTCCTGCGCTGGAAGTACGAGTCCGGAATGGACCACATCCTTTGGAAGCTATCAGGTCTACTTGATCCAGTGGGAATAGCAACAGACCTTTCAGAGACAAATTTCTGAGGTTTAAGACCTCCCTCTCCTTAACCTGTCAAGCAAACCTAAAGGTGACTTAACAGTGGGCTTTTTAAAGGATCCAGTTGGCCCACTGGTTGGCCACCTGGTGAACCATAAATTCGACCTCCTTAGCACCCAACATGGTGAGCTCCATAAATTCACCTGACAACACTGAGGTTACCAAACAATTATTCTTCTCTCAAGGGATAAACTACTGCACTGTAATTGTTCAGTGGCTACTTTCCTCTTGCTAAGGGTAGAAGAGACTCTTTAGGTATGGTAAGCAAAATTCAAACCACTGTTCTCTGGTTTTGGGTAGTGCCAAACCCTCTGTACCATGGCCTTCCACTGTCTTGGATTAGAGTTCTCTTGCTTGAGGGTATACTCGGACACACTATTCTATCTTATTTCTCTTCCTCTTGTTTTGCTAAAATTTTTATACAGTAGTTTATATAGGAAATACTATATGACAATGTTGTTACTGTTCTTAAAATATTCAATTTTTCCTTGTTTTCTTTCCTCACTGGGTTATTTTCCCTGTTGGAGCCCCTGGGCTTATGGCATCCTGCTTTTCCTACTAGGGGTGTAGCTTAGCAAGTAATAATAATAATAATGATGATGATGATAATAATAATAAACCTGCAGGAACAAAGATTACGACCGCACTTCTAATTCTGTAGAGTCTGGGGTAGCAGCCTTCAGTGGCCTCCCAAAAAAGTTAAGGGAGTTTTCAAATCTGGAGAAGCCTCTCATCGTCCCTTTCATGCACCGAGGGGGGTCAGTGTTCAACAACTTGTCAGAAGGCACTTGCTCTGGGGTAAACACAGGTTGTGTGTTTGCCCTTCCATCCTTTGCTGTGGAGCTCTCCCACCTCCTGTGCGGAGAACGAGGGGAAGCAGGGTCGTTACCACATCCTTTCGGTTAGATCTTGGTGAGGCGACAGAGCTTTCAGGTCCCGTTTTGGAGTCCTCGCTCTCCCTCTTCCTGGCTCATTCAAAAAGGATCAGAAGTAAGTGTCCTGTTTCTTAACAGCCTGTTCAGAGTTGTCTAAGGGTTGATTATAGACAAACTCTACTGGGGACAGCTTATAATTGTCCATAAATGAGATTCATCTCAGCAACCTCGAACTACTGTGCATTCATTGCCGAGGGTCTACAGTCAAGGATGAAACTCGCGATTTCCTTCAATGGTCCTGTTGGGCCCAGGTACATGGGAGTAGAACAACTGGGAAGACTTCCAACTCCGAAGAGAGAAAACCATGCATCCTTCGCGGATTGGCAGTGGGTGGAATTTCTGGGCAAGAAATCCAACAGCAGTCTCTGTGTCAGAAGAACAGGAACATTACAAGTGTGAAAGCAAGGAGGTCTCTGGAGGGAGTTCCTTACAACCCCAGGTACGACCAAAGGCATTCCATAGCATCATCGACAACATCTGAAACAAAAAACTTCCCGAAAGAAAGGTACCTCGGTTCCTCTGTTGGAAACAGAAGTCTCCTGACATCGATTCGCCTAGTTGTTAAATTGGCACCACCCTTCTCTGACTTGTCGCTCAAAGAGGCCGACAGGGAAGAGCAGGAGGGCAAAGTACAGGGGGTAGAAGGGTTAGATATAGCAGACTTCTTCGACCCCGAAGGAGAGGAATTTCGCTTCGTTGCTTTCTTCCGCCTCCTGCCATACCTCTGTCACTGAGATGGCAATCACTCCCTACAGGGAGATTTTCAAGAAGCAAATGAATGAGGAACAACCGCTATCCTAATTATAAAAGTGGCGCACTTTGCTGATACCCCGGACAGGTATGCATGTCCAAACTCCAAAAAGATTGTTCAATGAACTAGAAGATGCGTGATTTCCTCACAGTCGACCAGTATCAACTGGGTATGGCCGAAACCTCATAAAAGTTCAAGTTTTAACTGGCGAGTTACAGCTGCCCTTGAATCAATTCTCATATCAAAGGACTCAGGCTTGTATTTGTGTAGAAACAAACTTCCTTTGAGGTACCATAAGGATCAGACTGCTTATTACCTCTTAAATAGGATTGAATAAAAAACAATGCATTTTTCAAATAACAGTGCCTTAATTTCGTTGAACTTTGGAGAGATTCATACTTTCAAGCTGCCTTGTAACACTCATAAAGCACTTCTTTTTCCATTTCCTCTTAATAAGTAAGCCTTGGGCTCCCCAACTTAGGATAAATTCCTTCTCTCAACTGGGAAGATTTGAAAACCCACCAACTTCTCTTCCTCCTATTCTTATAACCTTGTATACTTAAGAAACCAGAATTATCATCACAGTTAGAATAAAGTAAAAAATTGTTTCATCAATATTCTTGTTTTACCTGTCTGGCCTTGATCAATACAATAAACATGCTGCCACACAGTACAATAAGGGTTGCTTATTATCTTAATATGACAAATTCGTAGATAATTTGTATTTTTCCAAACTATATAAACCTTAGCTATTTAATAGGGGTATTACTTTCGGCGTAGCTGAAATGACGAGCCATTAAAATTTAACGAGGGTTTACTACCCACACCGCTAGTTAGCGGGGGTAGGGGAGGGTAGCTTGCTACCCCCCCCCCCTTTTACACCTCTGCTCTTGAACTCACTTTACTTGGAGGTAGGACTTCAAGGGGGATAGGGCTGGCGGGCAAGTTTGGTTAAATAGCTAAGGTTTGTATAGTTAGGGAAAATACAAAGTATATACGAATTTGTCATTTGTTCCATAACTGGAATACAAACCACGCTATTTAATAGGGGCGACTCTTCCTTTAGGAAGGTGGACGTCCCAGCCGGTTCTGGCTTTATGGCTTTGCCCGGGGGCTCATTATTTGAGTGTGTAAGCACCCAAGAAATAAGGAGCCCCTGCACCTTGCTAAAACCTTACTACGCAGGGACTGCGGCCTAAGCAAGCTGTGTGTGAAGGTATGAAGAAGTATGACTCGTCCTAGGAAGTTGTTCTGAAGTTCTTTAGATGGAAACTTGTGGACTAGGAGTTTCCCAATACCACCTCGTCAGGGTATGGGGACGTAACAGTATTAACTTAATACTAAGAACACAGGGGAGCATGGTTTACCTGCAGTGGTTTGAGGTCAGCTATGCAGAGAACCCAGGATGCTGCTTTCCCCAAGAGAGGGGATGATGAAGAAAAGAATAAGGGCCAGTCAAACCTTTTCATTCATGCAGACTAAAAGCCAGGTAACAATGCCCTCAACCTTCTACTACTTGTCCAATAAGGAGCTTGATGTTTTAAACCAGCTGTTGTGCAGCCACCACAGGACCGATAGAGAACGTATTGAGCCTCCTGTGGGTCACGTCTTGCAAGTAGTGGGCTGTGAACGTTGTTTGACGCTTCCACACCCCCATTGAAGAACCTGCTTCACAGAGAAATTTCTTTTGAAGGCCAGGGACGTAGATATGCCCGACATCATGTGCTCTAGGGCAACGTGACGGAGGAGGATCTGGATTCAAGGACAGATCAATGACTCTACAAATCCATGCAGAGATGGTATTCTTGGTGACCCTCCTCTTAGTCCTTCCTGTGCTGACGAATAGTGCTGGCACATGAGGACGGACTGCAGCTGTTCTTTTGAGGTATAGCCTCAAACTCCTTACTGGGCATAGTAAGAGATGGTCTGGGTCATCTGTTACAGAACGGAGACTAGAAATCCGGAAGGAGTCGAATCGAGGATCTGCCACTCCAAGATTCTGAGTCTTAGCAATAAACTCAGGGACGAAGCTGAACGTTACCTCCCCCCATCCCCTTGAATGGGCGATGTCATACGAGAGACCATGAAGTTCGCCGACTCGCTTGGCCGAGGCCAAAGCTAACAGGAACACAGTCTTCCAGGTTAGGTGGAGATCTGATGCCTGGCGTAATGGTTCATAGGGAGGTCTCTTAAGAGACCTGAGAACTCGAACCACGTTCCATGGGGGAGGTCTCACTTCCGACTGAGGGCAGGTAAGTTCATAACTACGTATGAGTAGAGAAAGTTCTAGCGATGAAGAAATGTCCATTCCTTTCAGTCTGAAAGCTAGACTTAAGGCTGAGCGATAACCTTTCACTGCCGAAACTGAAAGGCGTATTTCTTCCCGCAAATACACGAGGAACTCCGCTATTTTTGGAATAGTGGCATCGAGTGGAGAGATACCCCTTCCACGACACCAACCACAGAAGACTTTCCACTTTGCCTGGTAGACAGATGCAGATGACTTTCGCAGGTGTCCAGACATCCTGACAGCAACTTGTTGCGAAAATCCTCTATCAGAGAGGAGATGCTGGATAGTCTCCAGGCGTGAAGTCGTAGTGAAGCTACGGCTTTATGGAAGATGTTGGCATGTGGTTGTTTGAGCAGATTGTGTCGTGGAGGGAGTTCTCTTGGTAGCTCTGTTAGGAGTTGCAGAAGGTCTGGGAACCATTCCGCGTGATGCCATAGCGGAGCTATGAGGGTCATTGAAAGATTGACTGACGTTCTGGTCTTGTTGAGCACCCTCCTCATCAGACAGAACAGGGGAAAGGAGTAAACGTCAATGTTGTCCCACCATTGTTGGAAAGCATCTTGCCAGAGAGCCTTGGGGTCTGGGACTGGGGAGCAGTACAGCGGGAGCCTGAAGTTCAGGGCCGTTGCGAAAAGATCCACAGTCGGAGAACCCCACAAAGTTAGGACTTTGTTGGCTACTTGATAATCCAAAGACCACTTGCTACTCACTATCTGAGGTGCTCATCTCAGATTGTCAGCGAGCACATTCCTTTTGCCTGGAATAAAGCGTGCCGATAGTGGTATCGAGTGGATTTCGGCCCATCTCAGTATCTCTACTGCTAGATGGGATAGCTGCTGCGAAAAAGTACCTCCTTGTTTGTTGATGTAGGCCACTACTGTGGTGTTGTCGCTCATCACCACCACAGAGTGACTTGCCAGGTACTGTTGGAACCGTTGAAGGGCCAGGAAGACGGCCTTCATCTCTAGGAGATTTATATGGAGATACTTTTCTGACTCTGACCAAAGGCCTGAGGTTGTGTGGTGCAGCACATGCCCCCCCCCCCTTTCCTTGAAGCGTCCGAAAACAGCATCAAATCCGGGGGGAGGACGAGAAGATCCACTCCTTTTCGTAGGTTCTCGTCTGCCACCCACCACTGGAGGTCCGTCAGTTCCACAGGTCCCATAGGGATCTAGACGTCCGGGGAATCGTAACCTTGATTCCACCGGGACTTGAGTCGCCACTGGAGAGATCTCATCCTGAGGCGACCGTTGGGAACTAGACGAGCCAGCAATGAAAGGTGACCGAGGAGACGTAACCACGATTGGGCTGGAAGTTCTTATCATCTGAGAAAAGGACTTGCGACCTTCCTCAGCCTTGCTATCCTGTCGTCTGATGGGAAGGCTTTGTGGAGATTGGTGTCTACAATCATGCCTTAGATATACCAGTCTTTGAGTGGGAAGCAGTGAGGACTTTTCGAGATTTACCATGATCCCTAGATCTTGGCAAAGTCTCAGAAGTTTGTCTCGGTGTTGAAGAAGGGATGACACCGAGTCTGCTAGGATTAACCAGTCGTTCAGATAACGGAGGAGACGGATGCCAATCCTGTGTGCCCATGAAGATATTAGGGTGAACACTCAGGTGAAAACCTGTGGTGCTGTGGGGAGACCGAAGCACAGCACCTTAAACTGGTACTTTTTGTTGTCTAGGCTGAATCTTAAGTACTTCCTTGAAGACGGATGGACTGGGATCTGGAAGTATGCGTCTTTTAGGTCCAGTGTACACATGAAGTCTTGCGGTCTCACTGCTAGTTTGACCGTGTCTGCCGTCTCCATGCTGAACGGAGTTTGTTTGACAAACTTGTTCAGAGCTGAGAGGTTGATGACTGGTCTCCAGCCTCCAGACGCCTTCTTTGCAAGAAAGAGTCGACTGAAGAAGCCTGGAGACTCGTCGAGGACCTCTTGGAGAGCACCCTTCTTGTACAGGGTCTGGACTTCTGCCCGAAGGGCATGCCCCCTTGCCGATCCCATGGCAAGGGAGCTCAATGACACTGGATTAGTCATCAGGGGAGGTAAAGATGTTGTGAACGGGACGCGATATCCCTGACTGATTACAGAAATCGTCCAGGAATCGGCCCCGAGTTGCTTCCACCTGTCTGAGCAACTTTGTAGGCATCGCCCCACAGGTGGACATGCAAGGGGACTGCCAATCCTAGCGTTTGCGACCTCGGCTGCTCCCTCTAGGATTCTTGCCTCCCCTGGAGAACTTTTTACCTTTCTTATCCTTGACAGGAAAGGGCTTAGACACCACGGTCTTCGCTGCTGTCGTTGGTTTAGCGGTCTTGGTTGGACGGGACTGCTGGGGTGCTGAAGGCTTATAGGGCTTAGATGTTAAAGCCCCATGAAGGAGGGAGTCTTGATGAGACTTCCTCCACCTCTCAGCGCCCTGTTCCACATCCTTAGGCTCAAACAGGATGGATCCTTCTAAAGAAGAATGTCTGAGCCTATTGATCTCCGTGCTAGGGACCTTCTGATGGAATCTCTCAGCCACCGCATCCTGACGTTTCAGGATAGTGTTTGCCCACAAGTTTGTGACTTGGTGGGCCAGAAACTCGATCGTGTGAGTGCCTGAGAGAAGGAACGTTTCCATAGCTTTCCTGGTACGTTCTTAGGAGAAATCCTCAGAGCGTATCAGGATACCTAAGGTCCCTAACCAGACGTCGAGCCACGAAGTGGCTTGTATAGCACACTTCACAACCTTCTCCTGGTTAAGGATCTCGGTTGCCGAGAACGAGACCTGCCGGTTGGAGAGTCTCTCAAGAGGGACTCCCCTGGTAAGCTCTTCCAACGAGTGGTGGAGAGAAAGAGATAAACAAGGCTCCTCCAAGATCTCAAAGTACCTCCTCTGCTGTACGCGAGGAGGTGGAAGGAGCTTGTTGGTGACACTGGAACGGTTGGAGGAGGACATCTCGGAGAGCTGTACAGCAATCTTGTTTCTGGTACTCTTAACCCCCTGAGACCAGGGCAGAGCTGCACTGGCCTTAGAGGGATTCTAAGAACCGGATACACTGTCCAAGACTGTGTCCTTGCCCTCTCGAGGAGGGATCTCTGGGTCGGAAAACCCATTGAGAGCCCTCATTAGAGTCAGAACTTGCCAAATCCATGTTCTAACTCTTGCTGTTCTCCTCCTGACGTTGGACTTGCACCGAAGTCTCCTGTCCCCAAAGGCTCTTCTTGGGGAGAGTCGCGGACGTTCTACGAGTGGCTAGTTGGCTCCATCCTGGTTCTTGTAGAGGACTTTGGCAATGTCTTAGAGTCCTTAGATTCCTTCCTGGGAAGGATGTAGGACTCTAACATTGAAGATGGTTAGTTCCTTCCAGCCCCCACTTAAGAAGACATCTCAGCGCGAGGAGAGGCTTCCCTCATTGGTGCGATGGGGGAAAGTCTCACCTCACGTGATTCCCCTGAGGACGGGAAGTCCTCGTCCGACAGGGAAGGAGAGAGAGTCTGGGGGAAAGAAGGAACCTGCCTCGAAGGCTTGCGTGGAGTCAACTTAGCCCTTGGAGAAGTTACCGCATCCGGAACTCCTCTTTTTCTCTTCAAAGGGGGTAGAGACCGCCAAGGATCTGTGACCTAATTCAGAGAAAACAAGCTTGAACGCCTGTGTCACTGCTCTGATTAGTGCACCGAACCAAGGCTGTTGGCTGACAGACACGCTGTCAGACACCCCCTTTGAAGGGACAGGGATAGAAGGATCCCTGGGAGGAGTTCTCATAGGTGGGTTTGCCTGGAAAGGCTTAGGGATCCTGACCTCCTCTGGATGTTTCCCTTCCGCCACATTATGCGCTATTATGCATTTGCGGGGAGGGGAATGAGGCGATGGCGACCTTGCCGTGCATTGTTCAGCAGTCCTGCGCGCGGCAGGATATTGATGCTCGCGCGATGGAGAATACCAGGAATCGCGCGCGGGAGACTGTTGGCGCGCAGGATCAGGGCGTTGAGTGCGCGGCCGAGAGCTCGCGTGTCCCTGAAGAAGTCGTAGGGCGAGCGCGCGCAGTTAAAGCCTGTGCTGCTCATGGGCGCGCGTCAGAATGATGGCGCGCAACTGCAGGAGAGGATGGGCGAGGGCACGCGCTCATATCCTCATGGATGCGTGCAGGTGGATGCGCGCGTCGGCGCAATGCCGAGCGCTGGAGAAAGCTGGCGCGTCGGAGAAGTCAACTTAGACTTCCCAACAGCGCCCAGATTAGAAGATCGTGGGCGCGCAGGAGAGATGACTGCTGGGCATGGGCGAGCGCCGGCACGCATGAGATCGTTGGCGCGCAGGAGGTTAATGCCGCGCAGCTGGGCGTGGGCGAGTATCTGTTTGGTCAGGCAAAGCCTGGCGCCCAGGAGGTTAATGGCGCGCAGCTGGGCGTGGGCGAGTATCTGTTTGGTCAGGCAAAGCCTGGCGCGCAGGAGAACGTGGGCGCGTATGCTCAGGTGCATAGCGCGCGTTGGCGCATACGCCCTTGATGCCTTGTATTAGGGTTAGATGACAAGGCCTGACGAGCGTGGAGGTCAGGTTTCGTTGGCGTGTAGCGCACATCAGCATCCAGGAAAGGCGACGGCAGGTCTGATGGGTGGAAGGTCGACGTGTCCTTTGAAAGGACGACCTTCCACCGAAGGGGATCGCGAATGATCCGCAGAAAGGTCCAGGACCAAAGCAGGAACAGTCGGTGATCGATGACGCGGCTCCTCTGGGGGAGACTGCAACGATGTAGAACCAAAGAGGCACCTCCTCACCGCAGGTGAAGGAAGGCCTCTCTGGCGTAGAAGAAGGCGAGCCTTGCCACGAATACGCCCTCTGGGGGCCGTTGGATCAGTAAGCTGACCTTCTGCAGTCCTGCGAAGAGGAGTCTCTGTAAGTGAACTCCCCCAAGGGAGCCCAAGGGAGAGAAACACTAGCAGGAGAGACTGTTGGACTTAGTTTCTCCCTCGTTGGTTGAACAGGAACGGGAGAAACTAAGCCGTCAGCTACTGTAAGGTTTGAAGAGGTAGAGGTGATGGGGGATACTGCACTAGATACCTCTGACACCCCAACGTCGACAAGAGACATAGGATCAACCTCTGCCGGAGGCGGCGATTGCTTGACAGCGGCACCCAATCGGATGTAGTCAAGTAAGACTTCCTTGGAGGGCAAACCTCGAGCCCCAAAGAAGACCAAAGCCGAAATAAAGGGATTAGTGACAAATCCTCCCCCGGGGCGAGAGGTGGAGTTGCTTCGCTAGGGTAAGCAACGCCATCTCTCAAACCCCGAGTTTGGAAAACAGTACAACGGTCTACGCTACCACTCGACGGTCTCTCAAAAGAGACCGATCGAGTGGGAGCTTTGGAGGAGGTTTGAGCAACAGAAGAAGAGGCCTTGGGTTTTTCTCCTTTCAAAGAAACCTTCGAAGGAGAAATATCCCGTTTGGACGTCTTCCGTCGCCGTGAAAACCTCTCCCACTGGGAGGGAGACCACTCCCTACACTTGTTATCGCTATCACACCGTTGACCTCTACAGGAAGGACAAAGGGCGTGAGGGTCGGTCTCGACCGCCGACATGAATGTTCCACAGGGGCGGTCGGGTAATCCAGGCCAGGTGCGCATAATAGCAGAGGACAACTTCACACACAAAACTGTCAAAGAAAAAGCAAATAAGCATTAATGGCTGCCAATGAGCGGCGAGGATGACAGCGGACACGTCCGACTACCATCCGAGCCGAGAGCAAAGCGAGTTCAAGTACAGGTGTGAGGGGGGGGGGGCCAAGCTACCCTCCCCTACCCCCGCTAACTAGCGGTGTGGGTAGTAAACCCTCGTTGAATTTTAATGGCTCGTCATTTCAGCTACGCCGAAAGTAATACCCCTATTAAATAGCGTGGTTTGTATTCCAGTTACGGAACAAACATAAAATCTCACAAGGCAAGAAGTTTGAATATGAAGAAAGATTCAATGGCAGGTATACATGATATATCATGGAGCACCAAAGACAAAGATTATCAGGCGATAAGCGAGTGACTGAAGAATTCAAGAACTCATTAAGCAGTGATCTTCCTTTAAGCAATCAAGAAGAAACTGAAGTCTGCAACACACGCCACATGAGAAGCATCTGCACCTGGTTCACATTTATGAATAACAACGTACTACACAAGTGCAGAACATAGGAAGAGTAATGTTAATTTTATGGTCGACATCTGCACCAACAGCAAATCATGTCTCATACAGAAATTTATTTTACCTGAATTTACTTGACTTATGCTCGAGAGAGAGAGAGAGAGAGAGAGAGAGAGAGAGAGAGAGAGAGAGAGAGAGAGAGAGAGAGAGAGAGAGAGAGAGAGAGATAGAGAGAGAGAATGTTTGTAATAAATGTTGCTAAAGGTAGTAGTATGGACATATGCATTATGTAAATGCAAACAAATATAGTACTGTATGGAGTAAAATATACATGGGGGTAATTTGCATTTACCGTACTGTATATAAGATATACTTAAGCCAATTTATTTTCTAAATTTAGATAATTCGTTTTTCTTTTGATAACCTGAATTAAAATTTTCAAAGTGATTGTGATGCTAAACTCTACAGGTGGGTTTATGTACAATTTCAACCCCTCTGGCATACTGTGCTTCATAAGAATGAATGCCTATTACAAATAATGATGTTATACATGCATACACTGTTGTGAATAGCTGACGACATTGAAAATCTTGTAAAAAAAATTTGCCTTTTCCTTAAAACACAAAATCCTAAATCTCTTTTGTGCATATCCTCCCCTTGAAGCTGGACAATTGTTTGGCAGAGGTATGTGCGAGGGTAGGTGAGGATACTGCCGCCATTCATTGTCTCGGGGATTTAGCTCTTCTTTCGACACTATGAACAATAGTGTGGAATCTGAATGGGGTGGGATTGTATTACAAAAGACCATGGGATTGTATTCGAGGAAAAACGTAAATCGCTCTTAAGATTTGCAATTTTTTCAGACTACGAAAGAAACCCATTATGTGGAGACAGTGATTAGATACTGTTTTAATCCTTCCTGGAAATGTCAAATTTCCAGTCACATGTGAACAAAAAGTACCGGTATAATTCTTGTAAACTACTATCTGATCTAACTTGCGCTCACTACTGCCAGTGCTTTATGTAAGTGAAAAAACTACAAAGACAAAATCTTTAAGTTATCTGCATTTTTCCGGACTATACAAACCAAAGTCCTTTATATAGGTGAACGATAACAGCAAAGCTGAGATTACGGCAATTAAAACCTTATACTGTAATAAGGTGTTAAGGAGCGACAGGGTAGTTACCTTCTTTGTGGATTATAAAGAATGCCAAAAGATAATGACCTCTAAAATTTGGCCCTGCAAATCATTGCTATGGGATCTAATAGCACAGACATGTAGTACATTGGAAGCTTCAAACAAAAGAACAAAATATCCAATTGCTAAGAAAATTAATACTGACAATTTGGGCATAAAGACAAAAAAAAAACATATCCCCTGTCTAAATAATGTACTGTATTATAGATACCTAACCAGACATATTGCCTGTCATGCACATGAACATTTGGAGGGGCCATCACAAGTCAAAAGTAGTCAGAGATTTGAACACTGACCGTCTTACAGTATACACGCCAGAAAGTCTAATAGCTGTATAGTATACATAACAAAGTCTGACAGCTGGGTATATGAAAATATGCATCCTTCGGATCAAAACCAAGTATGAAGTTGGAATCAAACACTTTAGTGTAGTGATTTTTATCTTGAACTAATTTTGAAGAACAAATTCGTTCAAGTGTCAATGACCTGCCGTCAGCCAACAGCCTCCAGAAGTGGCTTTCTTCTTCAGCATCACCCTTACCTATACCAACAGGCCAAGATTTTTGGACAATCCTGGAATATGGATTGACCGATGAAAGAAAAGGAGAAAAAAAGATGGCGATGAAAAACCATGTGTTCCTCATGTATGCTCTTTCGCTCTCTATCCGGGTTCAGATGCAATGTGAACAAGGACCCAAATTACTTGCTGGCCAGCTACAACTGACCACAAAGAGATGTCCAGAAACCTATGCTTAACCTCCTTCAAGAAGTGTGCCATGGAGGTCAATTGTCTCTTCCATAAACTGTCTTCAGCAACTGTCCTACTGAACGATCTTCCTGAAAACCACTGTCGGGGCCCCACCACTCCTCGTACCTTGTGAGCATTAATGGTGGTGTGCTAACCCTACTCACATACGCTCCTTATCGACTCCCGCAGCCAAAGGGAGATGGTATTCCGTTAGATGATCTTTCACCCATCTGTAGCTACAAACAGGTTCTGAGTGGCTAGTATACATCTTACCGTTTGTTTCAGGAACAGTACCTCCTGATATCCCTGATGGGGCAGGGTAAAAGACCTTCTGGAACGTCAAATATTATCGTCAATGAGGAGATGGATAAAAGCTTGAACCGTTCGTCACAAACTGCCGGGTTGCGAGTCTTTGCTACAAATTCTGGACCGAACATGCAAGTCATCTCTTTCCCCCTCTTCGAATGTGAGACCTGGTACGAGATACTGTGGATCTCACCGACACTCTCGGCAAATGCCAGTGCCGGAGGAGAAAAATTACCTTGATCGTTTTCTCCCTGCTTGAAACCCCTCATGAGAAATCACCCTGGAGACACCAGATTGAGTCCCTGAAGCCAGAATATTTGGCCTAATGCTGAGACTGGAGAGATGTCCTTCATCTACTAACAAGCACAGAAGACTGACCATTTTGCCCAGTGGACTACAGTAGAGGATTTCCTGTGGTATCATGACATATCTCTCGCAGATCTCCTGAATAACTTCCTTTCCAAGGAAGAACTGGATAGTCTACAACAGTGAAGAGACAGGGACAACAATGCATTGTGGTATCTTCGCACGTGGGGTTGGCACAGGAGGGCTGACCTCAGCGGTAACTTTTGAACCTCTTCTATGAGGAGGGAGATTGGGTCTGGCATGTGAGGCCACCTTGCTACCACTACTTTTACCCGGAGGTTTGGAGTGGCTAAGACTCTGTTCAGGACCCTTCTGATCAGGAAAAACTGGAGGGAAGACATATGCACCCATCCCATCCCAAGGGTGTTGGAATGCATCGTAGATGAATTCCCCTGGGTCTATGACTGGTGAACAATAGACTGGGAGCTTGGAGTTCAGGCCACTTGTGAACAGGTCTATGGTTGGGAAACCCCATGAAGTCACCGTGTCTTTGCCACTTAAGGACGAAGGAACCACTCTGACCCAACTACTTGACCTTTCCAGCCGAGTTTGTTCGTTATGACATTCCATTTTCCCCGAATGAACTTAATTAGCAAAACTACCACATTGTCTATCGGCCCCGCGTGTGCCTTTGCTGCCAGGTGGATGGGACACCTGAAGCTGGCATGACAATCACCACATCCAGTTCATTGCCCTCACGAGTGCAAGAACCTTCACACCAAAATACCTTTGGGTCAAGAGAATCCTGGGTTCTCCCATCACTCACAAGGAATGAAAGCTCAGTAGGCTGCTTAAATCTACCTCACCCAACACATCATTAAAAGCATTCTGTCCCAAGTAAAGAGCCAGCAATGTAGTCAGGGGGAGATGATCGACCTCTTTGTCGTCATCAAAGAGGAAGTATCCCTGGAATCAATCAAAAAGCACATAAGAGGTACTAACCTTTCCTTCAAAGCCTTGGAGCCATGGGCATAGAAGAGCCCAAACAACAGAGAGTGCACGTCCCAACATGGGGGACATGCATCTTCAACCAGCCAGGCTACCAGGTTCCAAGCCAGCTATAAAGGCCGTGAAATGGAGACATGGGCCCCCTGCCAAATGGACAGTCCAGCGCATTTCCGGACAGCCTAGCTACCAGCGTAATCAAACCAACCACCCAGGAGTCATCCACTTTCCTTCTCTAACACCTTAAACCCCCCAAAAAGATGTGGTTTCATTAATGATTCCTATGAAATTTCCATAAACGACAAAGAAACAATGAGGGCTGCTCTGACAGATACCTCAACACTGGGCACTACCTCTGGCACTAGTAACATAGACACTGACAGGAGCTAGGAACATTGACAAAGGCTTGGATTCATGACTTTGAGCTATACAGCATAAAATAGTGCCCTGTGAGGCTATTAAGCAAATTAGCACAGGGATAATGAGAAGAACCAAAGGCCTAGGCGCACACACACAGTTTTCCCTGGCACTGGAGCTCTCTCTCCCCCTTCACTGCCTTCGGTACCGACAGTTTCACTAGAACAGAGGCCTTCTTTGGCTTAAAATGCACAGCGGTGATCTCTAATAGGGTTACTGGCCCTGAGATCACCACTGGTTTCAATGGGATCACCCTCATAGTTAGCAGTCTGCATAAGACACGCTAGCAAATGCTGGAGGGTGGCGATCACCTCACAATCCCCCTTCCTGAAAAAAAAACCACTGATGTAGATCAGAGTTCGCTATGCGAATGAAGCATACTCATGAAGACCAAGCCAAAGACACTGATCGGAAAACTAGAGGAGGCGAGGTAAGTGCTACTCGGTGTCTTCGGCATTGTCTAGAATGTTTCTAAGAATAATGCTGGAGAAGCCTTGGCCTTCCTTCCTTCCTCCTCAAAGAATAAGCCTGCCCCTTTAATGGTAGGCCACAATCTACATTCGGCAGATAGGGATAATTGCAAACAATTATGTCCCCCTAAAAAAAGTCCAAAGTGAGTGTGGATTTATGGCCCGCTTAGCCATAAACCACTACAGTGTCCACCTTTTCACCCACACATGAATTCCTGCTTTGTTTTATCATCAACATAAATCAACATTAACTATTGACAATAAAAAGTATTAGAAAAAGATCAAACAAGCTTAGATAGAATGCAAAATTACGTTTGTATCTGACGCTGCCGAAATAGCGGGCGGGATTACTCGCCCAAGCTCAGCACTTGCCATAAATCATCTTGTTAATGATTTCAACAACCATTTCAGATCCACTGAAAACCTTCCCACACAATTCTAAAGGATGAAAGGCTTGTATACGCGTAGGAACAAATTCTTCTGGACTCTGTTCTAAATAGATTTCAGCTTGGTCACATAAAATTCTACCCAGAGATCATTACAGTAGAGATGAGTAACCCAAGATTAGGTCTTTGTTTGAAATTTAACTTCACAAAATTCACACAATCAACACGACTCATTCGAGGACCTATTGACATCACTGGATAAGAGGTCATTGCCGTTATTCCCGTCATTCCCCCCTAATACAACAAATATAGGGTTAGAGAATCCTATTTTCTGCCGTAACCTAAATAAACAACTTTTAAATTTGACGAGAATGGTTAGCAGTTCATTAATACTACGACATGTAACGAGTAAGAACCTAAATCGGTAGTAACAAGCCCTTCAGCCAAAGCCGCCGAGTTCAAGGTTAGGTTATGCCGAAACATGAGGCTTCGATGTTTACTGGTGTCGTTGAACAAGTAAGTCTTATTTGAAGGCCCAAAGCATTTATACACTAGTTTAACCACTAAGGAAATAAATATTTCAAGTCTAATTCATCCAAACATCAACTAGAATAAAAAATTCGCCCAAAACAAGAAGAAATTTGAAATTGTTACCTAAGGATTTGCCCATATCCAAACTAGATTGCAATGGCCTATACCTTATGCAACCAGGACATATCCTACAGACATATAAAGTGATAATATATATAACCAGTGTTATTCTTTGATATATATCAATCAATACACGAGGACCTCACTGAAAAAACAAATCATTTCCTTGAAATTGGCAAGGCTAAATTTGACGTCCACACCAGACCTTGCTAAGGGCAGGCTACATTGTCTGAAAATCTAATCTGAATCGAACTATTTCAGACAGTTTTAAGGAGTTAATAGATATATATTAAATCAGTTTACACCAAATTACCCTTTTTGTTATTCTAAACACTTCCTTGCGAAAGTCATCAAGTCGAACACTTTTAAATGATTCGTTTCTTGGTGGTAGAAATTTACCTCTTCAAACAAAGCAAACTTACAATTACAGAGCTTGTTTTGCTTGGGAAACACAGCATTATGATCAAAGTTTTATAATTAAACGAGAGGCATAGTGTCAACAAGTGAATTTCGTAAGGATAAGTGATATATAATAGGAAAAGGGTTGCAGAATGACTTGGACCCCACGAGTATATTAAATCCAACACAAATATAATTAAAGCTGTGTTACAACACTTGACAATTACTCGAGGTGATTTCATGTGGGAATTGCCACTAAATGCACCACAGAAATACATTAAAATGTTCTTGTTTGAGTAAATATTACATAAAAAACGCTGATTTTCACTAACCTTGCTTCTTCCGTCAGCGGCGAGTCTGGATCGATGCGCAGATCTACTGCGCAGATTTTGACACAAATCGCCAATAAAGTATCTATATTGAATTGTCAACATTCAACAATGAAAACTATCAGATTTTATGTCAGGACATCTTATTTCATATCACGAGGAGACTAAATTACTAAAAGCGTCTAATATATCTGTTTAAATGCAATCTATCGGTTGTTATTTGTTTTCCTTTCCGCGATTTCGTCATTGCTACATTGCTGCCAAACATTTTTTCCTGAACACAGTTAATTTGTAAATTTGAAAAGAATTGCCTAGAGTCATCCATTTAAGCGTAAGTTTTAAGGGCACAGATTAATAAAGATTATTTAGTAAGTATAAAAACAATATGACATTACGAAATAAGGACATTCAAATATGAAAGCAGAAAAGGGGGAAGCGTTTTGTCCAAAGGATTTGTCAAGTACATCCGCCCCCATGATTTTGCTCTCAATACCTATAATATAGTTCGAAACTAATTCATCATGCTATTGTTCGATTTGACACGAGATAATTATGATATCAATAAATAATATGACTATTTATTATGTTAATTATTCATTTAAGTTTATTGAAAAGACTTTGATTTGACCCCGAACCATCATGAGATTATTGTGTTTACAATTGCAGGGGAAAAGTCACGACCCTCAGAAAAAGCTCTAGTTTCCAATTAACATCTCATTAAATAATCTCATTTTATACTACGGCCGAGTGAAGAGGTCCCAAAGAGTTATGGCGGTTTCAGGAGCTGGAGGATCACGAAGTTATAACTTCAAAATCGTCCTACTTGGTGAAGGCTGTGTAGGAAAAACGAGTCTCGTATTGAGATACGTAGAGGACAAGTTTAACGACAGGCACATCACTACGTTGCAGGTAACCATTAGCCGATATATTTAACCCGATTTTATTTCTAATATAAATATTTAATAGATATAGACACTGATTTTTAATTTTGCTGGTTCTTGGAAAACGCCCCATTGTTTTGGAATAGGTTACAGATTGGCTATTAATTCACCATCAAAGTTCAATCGGACATTACCTCAATTGCCAGTAAATGGCCTCGTGATATATTGGTACTAGTATTTTCAGTATGATACATATCAACAAAATAACTATTTAACATTTTAAGGGTGTATGTATGATAGCGGTCACCTGTATGTATGATATCTAACTTAGAATATGGCAGTGTAAGAGGGGTCCAAGAGAGGCGCTAGCCCCACCCGTTAGGTAAGTAGGTAAGGATACGGGTTGTAGGTTAGGTTAAGAGGGAAAGTTTAGGTTAGTCAATGTCTATATTTAATCCACACGAGAGGAACTGGCCACTGATATACAAAGACTCCACATTTTACTTTGATACATTAGCTAGGATCTGATGCTTAAAATCCAATTTTATAATATACAATATGTGAAATCATGGCTGGGAATAAACCAGGTACGGTAATGCATTGTATTACAAAATTAATCAATCTTGGAAGGTTTCCATTTTCCACATTACTCACTACAGGTAGGGGTGTATGTATGATGATGGCCGACTAAAAATAAGGCAGTGTAAGGAAGGTTGCAGGGGGCCTTTAGGCATCCCCATGTTAGGTAAATAGGTAAAGACATGGCTTGTAGGTTAGGGGGCCAAGTTTAGGTTAATTGCTGCCCATTTATTATGGACGTTGGAGGAACTGGCTGTTGATGTACAGAGGCTCCGAGGTATAGGTGCAAAGCACTTCAATCTACTGAAATTTCTTGGCTACTAGTTACCTATTACTTATGTTTTTAAATTCCTTATCCTGTGTAATATATCAAGCAATTTGTTAAGTTAGCAATTTTAATTTCCATTATGTCTTGCTACTATTGTACCCCAACAATATAAATTTTCTTAATTTTCTGGAGCTAAACATATGTTATATGGAACCATTAGCCTTCCTGCACACCTCATAAAATCTTAAATGTTCCATGTTTCTTTTAAATCTATCATGTTCAACTATGTCTTTATAATAATGACTTCCTCATTGTTAGGTTTGTGTATGTAATCCCTTCTGCCATTGCCATTTGCAAACTTCAACTTTCTCTTTCTACTGTTTACATTTTTTCTTCTAGTTCCGTTTGCCATTTAATTCCGACTTCTTGCTTATTATAATGTATTCAACTCTTCAATCTATTTCATACCTTTGCTCATTTCTAAAATAATTTTCCCTCATTATTCCCCATATGGTTCCCTTTTTTTATGTTTCACTATCTCTAAAATCTATAAATAAATGATTATAGTCTGATGTAATAATATTATGAGAAAGCGTAATATTTTTATTCCTGATTATATTCTTTAATGGGCATATGCCTGTTTTCAGAAAGGCAAAATTGGGTGGTCACACATAGAAAATGAGAATTTCAATCTCATTCTCTATGCTGTCCCTTGCTACTGTGTATCCATTAATGGGTTTGTTGCATTTGATTTATTAAACAATAAAAATATACGATAACTTGAGACCCCCCCCCCCCACCCGTTACTTGACGGAAAATGCCTTTCCAAATTGGGAGGAGCTGATTCTCCCTGGAACCCCCATCTACTTCCACTAGTACTTGACATATTGCACCACTTTAAAATGAATTATCAGGGATATGCCCGTACTTGTGGTGTCCCCAACTCGCCTTATCCCTGACACAATGTACAACCCCCGAACACAATGTACAGTATACGAATAAACGCAATTGAGTCACTCAAGCTGTTGTCTTCTGTCATCTTCACAGTAGGAAAGCAATGTATAAGGATTGCCACAGATAAATTACAGTATGCTTTCAGCTTGGCTGGAACTTAGTTGTTGAAACTTATAACGAGGTGTCAGTAGTTACTGGTTGGTGGCAGCGAAGCTTTGCCTCCCCAACCAGTACTCTGAATAGCCACTTTGTTTTCTGGCTCCAGTGAGTGCAGATATACTGTTCTCCCGGTGCCGTCAACTGGCTTTCAATTTTTTAGTCGTTCTTCTAGTTTATTATTAGCAGTTCATTAAGTATGAGGAAATTCAAGGGGGACGGAAAGTTTTGCAGTTTTCCTGATAACAGTAGTTAACTAACAGTTTCCATGTAACCTCCCAATATACATTTGTTCCGTAACTGAAATAAAAACCACGCTATTTACGTAGGGTTACTTTCGACGTAGCTGAAAGGACGAGCCATTAGAATTTAACGAGGGTGTATTACCCCCGCGCTAGATAGCAGGGGGGTAGGGGAGTGGTAGCTAGCTACCCCTCCCCCCCCCCTACACACTGGTGAACTGCTTCACTTCACTTTTGGCTCGAACAATGAACAGACGTCTCTGTCCCATCCTCGCTTGGCAGCCATTAATGTTTTGTCTTACTAATTACTTAATTTTCAATATTTCACTTAGCCGGTGATTATATAGCTGCAACTCTGTTGCCCGACAGACAACTCTACGGTAAAAACTCGCCAGCGATCGCTACACAGGTTGCGGGTGTGCCCAACAGCGCCATCTGTCGTCCAGATACCCAGTACTCAATGTAAACAAAGACTCAATTTTCTCTCTGTCGAGCTATCGACAAGACGTACTTACTCGCTGTTGCTAAACTGGAGTTTTTCACATCTATTTGGTGAAGTACTATATTCTAGTTTTGAGCTTTCGCTATGCAGGTGTTTTATCTTCATCTTAAATCTTGAACTCGTTTTGGATAGATTTAATTATGGTGACAAAGAGAGTATGGACTTTCTTTCACTTTTAAATGGCCGACCCTTCCCTTAGACGGAAGTGTGTTTAGGCTTTTAGTAATTATCTTATCACGTTATAGATCTATATATTTTATATCTCTCCGCCTTTATTAGGCCTCTCCGATTAACTTTCCATTTATTATAAACATATAAAAATAAATTTTAATGTTTTGTTTATATGCGACCTTTCCTGAGAGTAGGCGGTCCTAACTTGGAAACCGAAGTTAATCAACGTTGAGCCCTTTATATCGTAATTAGCTTTTAAGAGCTAAGGATTTAAAACTTTTTAAATGTAATATTTTATGAAAGAATTTCTTTGATAGTCTTCGTACTGTTTTCAAAGATGAACTAACGTTTAGTTTATTTATGCTACGCAGTTGTTGACGTTCAACATGCGCTCTATCGTTACGATAGAGAGAGAGTGTATCACGGTTTCACTTTGCAGTAAGAGTAAATCGATTCTGACGTTTTGTTCATTCTTTCTTAGCTTAAATGTTTTAAATTCTATTTTAAAGGAACTTTTTATTTTAAAAACCTTTCAGTTTTTTCCTTTAGTCAAATAACATGTTTTTTTGACGAAATATAATTGGGCTCTTCTCTTAGGTTCGAAATCAAGAGAGATAGAGACGGAGGGAGAGAGAGGAGAGAAAACGTTCCGTTCAAGCGGGTAACGTTGTTCTCGAGTTACTCTCGTCCCTAGTCGCTGTACGGGCGGAAGGATAAAACGTTTTTAGTTTTTTATTCTCGTCCCTAGGCTATGTGCGTTGAGAGATTGAAAACGTAGTTATATGAACTAGTGTTTAGTCTCTTTCCCAGCCACTGATTTTTTTATCTTAAAATATGTTTTCTGTTTTTTGCTGGTATTAATGAGCTTGCATTATACGACTGATTTCGCAATTACTACCTTTTAATGAAGGGTAGAATTGCGTGTTTCAGGTAGAAATCAGTAAAAGTTTCGATTTCAGTGAAATAAGTGCAAAACAGAAAATCGAAGTGATAAAGTGATATGCGCAAAGTGTTACAGTGTTGCGTCCGAGGGTTCGTCTGTTCGTGCCTGTCGTTCACCTAGTCCGGGACCTCTTGCATGCTCCCAAGCCCAGGGGAGAAGTAATGTCAAACGACTTATGGGTTCGAGAGGCCTTGATCAACGAACAGACGTTTTCCCTATGGTATCGGGTGTATCTTACCAAGATCTCCCCTACCATAAGACGAGAGAGACGTTGTTTCTCCTCATCATCCGAAGGCTTTTCGCATAAGAAACCTGTCACAAGGTTTCTAAGCCCTTAAGCGAAAGTCAGTCCTTTCAGGACAGGTCCAGCGTCCTGATTACAACCATTAGGACAGCTCTGACCCTATGCAGTCATCGGATAACTGCTCGCCGCCTAACAAAAGCGTAACACAGACTCCGAGAGTCTTTTTTTGTTGGCAAAGTTTTGCGGTCACAGACGTTACCCTCGTCTCTTACCACAACCATTTCCGTTGATCCTTAATGGGTTGTATGGCACATGCAGTATATGCTTGCCTCCCTTATGGAAGACTATTCTGCCGATTAGTCCGTTGAGTCTAGCCGTTTATCTCATCGATATCCTGGCTTTCAGCCAACCTAACGTTCCTTTGTGCTTACTGTTGACGTTGGCATAGCTTAGTCACGTCAGTCAGGTTGTTGAGAACCACACTCGATGCGGTCTCGTGTGGTTTTTCAGCCGCATTTGGACGTTAGGCCACTTGCTGATGCTCCTGTTGACGTTCAAGACGTTCACTAACAATCGGAGTTGACTTGTTTTGACGTTGTGCGTCAACCTCCGCATTCTAGAGTTGTTTTGACTGCTCAGTCTAGGCAGTCAAAGCAGTCTCGAGTGGACGCTGTGCGTCCTCACGCACCTGTTGTGGTTGACAGTTCAGTTGTTGACAGTTCACAGACTGTCAAGCAGTTACATGACGTTGCGTTCTGGTCCGCTACTAATGCACCAGTGAGTGTGGACTCTGCTTGTAAAGCATTGCCACCACGGTAGGTCTCTCCCTTGCTTGAGACTCAGCTTTTATCGGACAAGGTTCCTGTAGATGAGGAAGTTGCTGTTCCCCCTCCTACTGATATTCCCTTGAGGACTCTGTCAGATGGAGAGGAGCCTAAAGCTGCTTAGCCCCCTATGGACTTTAATTAAATCATGATGATTTTTTTAAGGATCTTTGTCCGGATCTTTTTGTAACTGCTGCTCCTCGTTCGCCTAAATGTCAGAGCTTACACTAGGCCTAGCTACTTCGAAGCCGTTGTTTTTAAGCTAGTGCTCTCTCGCTCTCCTAGAGAACTTTACGTTGGCTAGGCGACTGGTTTTTCACCAGGAGTTTGGGGGATACAGCCTTTGCTTTCCCTTCTTTTAAACTGGTTTATAGAGCGAGAGTCTGATATGACACGAGAGAAGTTCTCGGCTTGGGAGTTCATGCCTCTGCCCAGATAGACTTCTCAATTCTCGTAGCCTCTCCCTGGCGCCTGGCCAGGAGACGCTCCAAGTTTTTTACAGGTCAACTTCACAGCTGTTTTCGAGCCTTTGAAGTTTTGCTGTACAATTATGTCATGCATAACAAGGCTTTCAGGGATGGTAAGCGGTACCTCCTCAGTCGCTAACCCCGTCTGTTGCCGCACCTGCTCCCGTAGACCCTAAATGGGCTTTGCTGCAAGACATGCAGTCCAAGCTTGCGTCCTTGATAGAGGACTTTAATGCGGAGAAGGTTGCTACCGAACCTTCTGGCCAACAACCTTCCAACCGGTCGGTTGTGCGCCCTGTTGACGCTGAGGTAACCTACTCGCGTCTGCCAGTTGAGGTGGTTCCTCCACCGATGCGACCCAGTGTGGGTTGCCAGCCGCACGTTGACGTTAAGCGACGCTCGGAGGTGGTTGTTGACGTTCAGGACGTTCAACAACCAGCAGAGGTGACTTGTTTTGACGCAGTGCGTCAACCTCAGCAACCCGGTAGGGTGTTGACTGCACAACCCAGACGGTCTAGACAGTCTCGGGTTGACGCTGTGCTTCCTCGCGCACCCATGGTTGTTGACAGTTCACAGACTGTGCAGCAGTTCCATGATGTTGTGTCCGGCTCCGTCACGCATGCACCAGTGCGACCGGACTCAGCGAGCCAGACGTTGCCCCCTCTGATGAGGACGTTGCTGAACAACAAGACGATCAGCCCCCAGAATAGATCAAGCCCTGCTATCCATCCAGAAGATGCTGAAGAAGGAACGCTGCTCAGTCAGGCTGTGGATGAGTCTGGTAGGGACGCTGTCATCCGTGGAACATTTTGTGTCACTAGGAAGACTACACCTCCGTCCTCTTCAATACCATCTAGCTTTTCACTGGAAAAAGGACAAGACGCTAGAAGCGGTCTCGATCCCGGTTTCCGAAAAGATAAAGTCTTGTCTGACTTGGTGGAAGGACAATATCAACCTAAGAGAGGGTCTTCCCCTGGCTGTTCAGACTCTCAACCACGTTCTCTTCTCGGACGCATCGGACGTGGGCTGGGGCGCGACACTAGACGGTCGGGAATGCTCAGGACTGTGGAACTCGAGTCAGAGGAGCATGCATATCAACTGCAAGGAGCTGTTGGCAGTACATCTGGCCTTGAAAAGCTTCAAGTCTCTCCTTCGAGGCAAAGTGGTGGAAGTTAACTCGGACATCACCACGGCCTTGGCGTACATCTCCAAACAAGGAGGTACCCACTCACTGACGTTGTACGAGATCGCAGGGACCTGCTCATCTGGTCAAAAGGTCAAGACATCTCCCTAGTAACGAGGTTCATCCAAGGCGACTTGAACGTCATAGCAGATTGTCTCAGTCGGAAAGGGCAAGTAATTCCAACCGAATGGACCCTCCACAAGGATGTGTGCAAGAGACTTTGGGCCACTTGGGGTAAAACCATCCATAGATCTCTTTGCAACCTCGCTGACCAAGAGGCTTCCAATCTATTGCTCACCAGTCCCGGACCCAGCAGCAATACATATAGATGCTTTCCTCCTAGATTGGTCACATCTGGATCTCTACGCATTCCCACCGTTCAAGATTGTCAACAAGGTACTGCAGAAGTTCGCCTCTCACGAAGGGACAAGGTTGACGTTAGTTGCTTCCCTCTGGCCCGCGAGAGAATGGTTCACCGAGATACTTCGATGGTTAGTAGACGTTCCCAGTAGTCTTCCTCTAAGGGTAGACCTTCTTCGTCAGCCACACTTAAAGAAGGTACTCCAAAGCCTCCACGCTCTTCGTCTGACTACCTTCAGACTATCGAAAGACACTCGAGAGCTAGAGGATTTTCGAAGGAAGCAGCCAGTGCGATTGCTAGAGCAAGGAGAGCGTCTTCCATTAGAGTCTACCAATCGAAGTGGGAAGTCTTCCGAGACTGGTGCAAGTCAGTTTCTGTATCCTCGACCAGTACCTCTGTAGCTCAAATAGCTGTTTTTCTCTTATACCTGAGAAAAGGACGATCCCTTTCAGCTCCCACTATCAAGGGCTACAGAAGCATGTTGGCATCGGTCTTCAGGCATAGAGGTTTAGATCTTTCCAAACATAAAGATCTGCAAGACCTCCTTAAGTCTTTTGAGACCACCAAGGAGCGTCGTTTGGCTACCCCTGGATGGAATTTAGACGTGGTACTAAGATTCTTCATGTCAGACAGGTTGGAGCCGTTACAATCAGCCTCCCTGAAAGATCTCACTCTTAAGACTCTTTTCCTGGTATGCTTAGCCTCGGCTAAAAGAGTCAGTGAGATTCATGCCTTCAGCATTGCTCGGCAACGCGCCTTCGCCCGCCTACGAGCCATCGCTCGCTTACGTGCCATCGGTCTCCCGGCCGCATGCACTCGCCCACGCGCATGCGCGCCCGCACACACGCGAACCAGCGATTTTCCATCACTCGAGCACCAGCGATTTTCCATCACTCGAGCACCAGCGGTATTCTCGCCAGCGAGCCATCGCTCGCCGAACGCGCCATCGGTCTCCCGACCTCCAGCGCTCGTCCTTCCAACCTCGCTCGCCCTCACCTGCGCGCCCTCGCACCCATGCGCCTGTAGCCCACGTTCGCCCGCGCGCGATCCAACGATTTGCCATCGCGCAAGCGCCAGGGTGATTTCGACCGCTATTCCCGTAGGGCGGGAAGCGTGTTATCGTAACACGGGCAACCTGGCGAGTCATCTGGGGCGCGTACTTCCAGTTCACGATCTTCTAGGGCGGGAAGCCCCGTAAACGCAGAGCATGGCACATACAAGAGAAGGAAGGATCTTCATAGAGGTCTGCGCAACATCCTTCTTCCTTTCGGGTAGTCCCCATCATCTCTACTCCTCAGGATCGTTCGATTCCCTTTCCCATAGCGGGAATCGCTGACATGCGTCTGTGAGCCGTCAGCAGGGGAGGTACTTCGAGATCATGGGGGAACCTGGTTTTAGCCCTTCCTCTCCACCATTCCGTGGAAGGGCCTCCCCAGGGAGGAGTTCTCTATAGAATTTCTCAGCTCGGCTGGTGACTTTCTCGTATTCGGAGATCTTAAAACCAGAAGAGAGCCGCAAAGTGTGCCATGCGGGCCACTTCGTGGCTGGTTGTCTGGCTTGGATCTTTGGGCATCCTGCTGCGATCCGAGATTTTGTCCAGGGAGAGCTCCAGGAAGCCCGGCAGCTAAGACAAGGTGTCTAAACAGCAGCCCCCTCCTGTCAGAGGCAAGAAGGGCGGGAAGTCCTTCTGGGGAAGCAATAATTCTGAGAGCGGCCGAGGCCGCAAACGCTAGGATTGGCAACCCCCCTGCAGGGTCCCCGGTGGGGGGGATGCCCAAGGTTGCGCGCTCAAATGGCAGCAGCCCGGGGCCGATTCCTGCACGATCTCCGTGATCAGCCAAGGAATCGCGTCCCGTTCTTTACATCTCTACCTCCGCTGACAGGAAATCCAGTGTCGCCGAGCTCCTATGCCATGGGACTGTAAAGGAGCTAGCCCTTATGGCAGGAATTGAGACCATGCTCTGGAGGAGGCTCTCCTAAAGGTCATCGACGGCTCCCCCCCACGGCTTCTTCAGTCAACTCTTTCTTGTAAGAAAGCGTCCGAAGGCTGGAGACCTGTCTCGGCCTCTCTACCCTGATCAAGTTTGTCAAACAAACTTCGTTCAGCGTGGAACAGCAGAGCCAAGCAGGCTTGTATTGTGACCACAACTCTTCATGTGCACACTGGAGCTGAAGGACGGGTACTTCCAGATCCCGATCCATCCGTCTTTCAGGAAGTACTTGGAATTCAGCCTAGACAACAGTTATGCCAGTTCAAGGTTCGGTGTTTTTCGACCTCCCCGCAGCACCTCAGGTGTCCTTCAGAATGTTCACCCTGTTATCTTCATGGCCACATAGGAGCGGCTTCCGTCTCCTTCGTTTTCTGGAGGACTAGCTATCCCAGGCAGTCTCGGAATCGACCCTTCCTAAACACCGAGACAAGCTTCTGGGACTTTGCCAAGATCTAGGGATCATGGTAATTCTCGGGAAGTCTTCTCTGCTCCCATCTCAACAACTGGGATATCTAGGCATGATTTTGGACTCCAATCTCCAAGCCTTCCCATCAGACGGCAGGATAGCAAGGCTGAGGAGAATCGCAGAACCTTTCCTCAGACGAGGGGAGCTTCCAGCCCAATCTTGTTTACGCCTCCCAGGTCACCTTTCCTCCTGGCCAATCTAGTTCCAACGGCCGCCTCAGGATGAATCCCTGCGTCGGCGGCCCAAGTCCCGGTGGAATCAAGACAACGATTCCCCGGACATTCTGGTCCCTTTGGGACCTGCGGAACGAATGGATCTGCAGATAGCTGACCTATGGAACCTTTGCAGGGGAATGGATCTTCTCGCCCTTCCCCCTCATTTGATGCTGTTTTCGGACTCGTCAAAACAAGGGGGGGTTCCACGTTCTGAATCAGGCTTATGGTCAGAACCAGAAGGGTACCTCCACATCAATCTGCTAGGAATGAAGGCCGTAGTCTGGCCCCTCAACACTTCCAACAGACCCTGGCGAGTCACTCCGTGGACGACAACTCTGAGCAGGACTTCACAGATAGAGAGTACCGTGTGGTCTTTGGCCCCCCTTGGTAGCCAACAGGTCCTGACCTTGCGGACCTGTTTGCGACAACCTTGAATTTCAAGCTGCCGCTGTACTACTCCCAGTCCCAGTCCCCAAGGCACTCTAGCAAGATGCCTTTCTACACGGTGGGACAACATCGACGTCTACATCTTCCCACCGTTCTGTCTGTTGAGAAGGGGGCTCAACAAGACCAGACCTGTCGATGACTCTGATAGCTCCTCTGCGGCATCATGCAGAGTGGTTCCCGGAACTTCTACATCTCCTGACGGAACTCCTGAGAGAGCTTCCCCCACGACACGAGTTACTCAAACAACCACACTTCGACATCTACCACAAGCCGTAGCATCGCTTCGGCTTCACGCCTGGAGACCATCCAGCATCCCCTCACAGAGAGAGGCGTTCCGCAACAAGTTGCGGAGTGGATGTCTCGACACCTGCGAAAATCTTCCGCAGGGTCTGCCAGGCGAAGTGTAGAATCTTCTGTGGTTGGTGTGGTGGGAGAGATACCTCTCCCCTTGATGCTACTATTCCAGCAATAGCGGAGTCATTGTCTATCAGCGGGAGGAGATGCTCCTGTCGCTCTCGGCGGTGGAAACCTATCGCCCAGCCCTTAGCCTGGCCTTCAGGCTGAAAGGAATAGACTTAGCCTGGCCTTCATGCTGAAAGGAATAGACATTTCCTCCTCGCTGGATCTTTCTTCGCTCATACGTGACTACGAACTTCCTGCCCCAGTCGGAAATGAGACCTTCTCCTGGAACATGGTTCGGGCTCTTAGAGCTCTTAAGAGATCTCCTTGCGAACAATTACACCAGGCTTCTGATCGTCACCGGTCTTGGAAGACGGTGCTCCTGCTCGCTCTGGCCTCGGCCAAGCGTGTCAGCGAACGTCATGGTCTCTCATACGGCGTCGCCCACTCAAGAGGATAGCTGGAAGTAACGTTCAGGTTCGTCCCTGAGTTGGTTACTAGACTCAAAATCTGGGAGTCCCGGATCTTCGGTCGACTCCTTCAGGATTTCGAGTCTCCGTTCTGTAACAGATGACCCAGACCTTCTCCTACTAGGCCCAGTAAGGAGTCGGAAGGGTTATCTTAAAGAACAGCTGCAGTTCATCACGCCCTGAATCCAGATCCTCCTCCGTCACGTCGCCTTAGGGCACACGATGTCAGAGATATCGCAACGTCCCTGGCCTTCAAGAGAAACTACTCTGTGACGCAGGTTCTACAACTGGAGTCTGGAAGCGTCTAACGACCTTCACAGCCCACTCCTGCAGGACGTGACCCACTGGAGCCTCGATACGTCTATCGGCCCTGTGGTGGCTACACAACAGCTGGTCTAACCTCAGGCTCCTTATTGGACAGGTAGCAGAAGGTTGAGGGCATTGTTATCCAGTTTTAGTATGCATGAATGAAAGAAGTATGTCTGGCCCTTACTTCTTTCTTCATCCTCCCCTCTCTTGGGGAAAGCAGCATCCTGGGTTTTCTGCATAGCTGACCTCAAACCTCTGCAGGTAAACCATGCTTCCTTGTGTTCCTAGTATTGAGTTAATACTGTCTCGTCCCCCATACCCTGACGAGGTGGTATTGGGAACGTCCTAGCCTAGAATTCCAGCTAAAGGATTTCAGGTTGACTTCCTAGGACAAGTCACACTTCTTCCCTCCACACACAGCTTATGTAGGCCGCACGTTTCTTGCGTAGCAAGAACTTGCGAGGTGCAGGGACTCTTTTTCTCGAGTGCTGCTCACTCGGATTCCGAGTCCCCGGGTAAGCCAAAGCCAGTAAGGCTGGGGACTTTCCACCCTTCCTAAGGGTAAGTCGCCCTATGTAAATAGCGTGGTTTGTATTTCGGTTACGGAACAAATGACAAATTCGGAGATAATTTGTATTTTTCCTAACCATACAAACCTTAGCTATTTACACATATTTGCCCGCCAGCCCTGTCCCCCAAGGCAAGTCCTACCTCTAAGTGAAATGAAGCTAGCTACCACTCCCTTACCCCCCCCCCCCCCCCCCGCTAACTAGAGCGGGGGGGGGGTAATACACCCTCATTAAATTCTAATGCTCGTCCTTTCAGCTACGCCGAAAGTAAACCCTATGTAAATAGCTAAGATTTGTATGGTTAGGAAAAATACAAAATATCTCCGAATTTGTCATTTTTACTGCTGTTACGGTTTATTCCCTTGCTTATGTGGCCTAGTGAAGGTGATGTCATCGTAATCGAGGAATGAAACATATAAGTTATTTCTTCATCTTCTAACAACTATTGGTGTATCTACGCATTTATTAACTTTTTTTTTTTAAGATTAGTCCTATATGACCGATCGATAGGAGTTACATATGCTGTACGTGACTCCTACCGTTTCTCTCTTAATGGAGTACCACCTCATCTGCTCGCAAATGCGTGCTTTAACATGAGTGCCGTCTCACCTATTGGCAATCGCCTACTCCTCAGGAAGTGCCACCTCACCTGTTTGTAATCTACCTTACCTGTACATGATCACACACAACCGCGTTAGTGCCTCCTCACCTGCACTCCTGCAAAAGTGCCATCTCACCTACTTGCGTGCAGACATGCTCATTCATCAGATTTTAGGCATTCCGAGGCTCGCGCTTTCACTAGTTGGTACAAGATCTTCTTAATGCAAGTACTACTCCACTCGCATGCTCCACCCAAGAGGTGTGTATTCACCTTGATGTCATACCTGTTTACACTCAAGTGTGTAATCTCCAGATTGAGAGTGCTCTACTGCTAGCATGCACCCTTCAAGAAAGCCATGTTCACCCTTTAATGAGAGCTTGCATTCACCCTCTAGTAAGACAAGAAATTTGTTAGCTTTACATTTTCTAGCAAATTTCATAAGGTGAGAGACTACTCACTGGAAACGTTCCTTCCCTGAAGATATGTAATAGCATACAATACTAGTGCTTACAAACTGATTACAGTACATGTGCTCTCTCGCAGGAAAGAGCATGTGCCCTACCACTAAGTGTAAGGGCCTCACCCTTCTCTTCCTTTCCTTCATGAGTACCTTCAAGCTTTTGGGAGAGTAAGGGAAAATATCCCACCAAAAATCGTATCTTTGGGAACAGACATTGATACATGTTGTGTGTCAACCATGGTGGGTCTCGTACTGAATGCTACTGATACGCTTGAAGGGGAAGATGTCTAAGTAGGTCCAATCAACATAGCTATATGACTCCGGCGATTTCAGAGTATGTGAGGCGGTAAATACAAAGAAAAGCGGTACGTACATATCCAGTACAGTACTGTACTTGGCGGTTTGGGATATAAGTACTCACGCACCTATTTATAGCAGTCGCCTCGTATGAGATCAAGCTCTCTTTTTCTCAATCGTGTAAAATACCTCTCGCCAACTCGAATAAGTTGGATACAGAGTAGGATATCACCTCACCCAAGCAGTAAGTTGTTACGGACCAGAAATGCTTATTTCTCCGAGAATATCTTTAGTTATGAGTTTCAGGTATTCGCCATGGTTTCACGATGCTACGCAATTAGACTTTTTGCATCTTCTTCAGTGACGTTGGGAACTCAGAACTTCTGGCATCTGCTTCATCCTTGCCCTTCCAGTACATGATACTATGGAAGAGGAACCTGGGACTGTTCTCATTGCATGTACAGGCTACGAGATCTTACTGGCACAAGCGTGAAGATTCTTTCTGCCCTGTAAGGGAACATTTCAACTGTTTTAGCTTGTTCTCCATAATGGGCATATTTCCATGTGATCGGCAGTGTGCCGCAATCGCAAAACTTAAAATTGATAACTTGATCCAGACTCTTACGGTTGTTTACCTCGATTGGGAATTCTGCGCTCATTTATCGCAATCAGTAATCAGGAACCATACAATCGTGTATAGTGATTGAAAACTTCTGATTGTTTAACGAGATCAGGAAACCTAAATCGGGAATCATGTGATCGAGAACAACGATTGGAGTTTGCACTCGTGACTCGCTGAAGCACAAGATAACCAATCTTGCGTAGTTGCTGAGACTTAGGCTATTTCCTCTGCACGATTTCGTGGGAGGATTCTTCCCTCTGACTCGGGCCGTTCCTGAAACACTTTGGTGATACCATCACATAAAGTCTTTCAACCTGTTGATACTACTAGATCTAGATCTTCCCCCCCCCCAAGAGCCTGATCAATAACTGAGTTTTCCCAGACACCAGGATCTTCTATTTTAATCATGCTCGAAAGGGTGGAGCAGGTGAGTTCTTGGTTCTAATCTCATTTCTTGTACAAGTAGAGAGATGCCACATCATACGTGAATATTAGCAAGGATCCTCTCCAACTAAGTTTTTTTGTGTGCCTTCTTCAGGAAGAAGGTATCAGAGATGTCTACCTATAGGGCTGCTAAGTAATGGAATTCTTTACAATATCACAATTGATATTCTAGTTCCTGGTATTTTTGCAGACGCGCTTCCCAATCGATTGAACCAGATGAGTCCATGCTGACAATAGAGACTGGGATGGAGACTCGAGCATGAGGACTCGGTCCTGACATCTGAGTCCGCTGCCCTGAAATCTACTTCCGTGGCCATCCTCCAAACCACATCAGGGTTCTATCGTTAGGTGATAGTAACCAAGTGCTGTACTAAGATCCAGGGTTTGTAAAAGCCCAAATACATTGATTTGATCCGATCAAACACCAAGAACCAAGCTTTCTTGTTGCATCATTCAGATTTCCTATGGGCCATATCAAACCCAGAGAAGGGAGTCGGTAGAGTTACATCCCATACAGAATTAATTGGTGCTAAAGTTGCAGTCTGCGTCCCATGGAGGGAACAGCATCAGGACGGTAATGGTAGAAGAAGGGACAAACAGGTCTCTTCTTCCATTGATCAGACAAGGTCACTGGAACAACCATGAGAGGGAGAGAAGTTAACGGCACCAGGTTAACCCTACGAAGGGTTTTCAGCATGGCCTCGGTTTCTACTTCATCCTTGGAGGAGTCGGTAGTAGAAGCTTTGGACAGTGTTGGGGACAGGTTATCAATATCCACAACCTGAAAAGGTCATTGTGCATCCAATGATAGTTTTAGGATTGGTCAGTGATAACTTGTTCCCGACGCTATCCAAAGCTTTTCCTGCCGATCCCCCTTGGACAAAGCAGAAACTTGAGGCCATTGTGACGTGCCGAGAGAAGGTTGTGACTCAAAGACAGGATGAAAGCAACTGAGTAACTTTATTATAGAACACTCGCCTTTATATACAAAAACTTAATGCAACAGGAAATTTCCTGTTCAATCGGTTAACAGTTAATGGTGAGAAAAACCGGCATGTTTATTCAGGTTCTTTTTAGTACGAGGGGAGAGCGAAGATACAAGCATAATATATACACAAAATGAAATGTCGTTACTATGTATGATCGTGTGACACACGGTTGGTACATGGCTCTACCCCTAAAAATGACATACTGTACATGTTAAATAGGGCGCCCTGATCTAGAGAGGCGAACTGTAGGCGGGTCATCTGGCAGGAGATAAGCAGGTTTTAGACGATCTATGGAGACCCAGTCTTCTTTGCCACGAATTTTTAGTAGGAATGCTTTCGAACTGCGTCAGATCACAAGGAAAGGGCCCGTGTAAGGGGGCGTTAGCGGTGGCTTGCTAGTTTCGTTGTGCAGGGAAATGTGCGTTGCAGAGTGCAAGTCTGTCAGTATGTGATGCTTCGCTGGGGGCTTGTAAGTCTGGCGGCATGGAGTAAATTTTCCCACGACGTGACGTATGCGCTGGAGATCATCGGAGGTGGTTGTAGAAGGAAAAAATTCGGCGGGGACGACCAACGGGTCGCCATACACCATTTCAGCTGCCGAGACGTCGAGGGCATCTTTAGGAGTGGTCCTTAGTCCCAGGAGGACCCAGGGAAGCTGAGTAAACAAGTTGGAATCCTTGCAGCAGGACATCAAAGCTGCTTTGAGGGTGCGATGAAAACATTCAACCATTCCATTGGCAGCGAGGTTGTAGGCAGTTGTCTGATGTAGGGTGATGCCCAGGAGATTCGCTAATGATGTCCACAATTGAGAGGTGAAAGTGGTACCCCTGTCAGAAGTAATATGCTCATGGATACCAAATCTTGCAATCCATCCTGAGAGTAAAGCAGATGTACAAGAGGCGGACGTTGCAGTTTCCATGGGAATGGCTTCAGGCCAACGAGTGGAGCGGTCGATGACGGTAAACAGATAACGATGTCCTTGTGATGTGGGTAGGGGGCCTATAACGTCGACATGAATGTGTGCGAAACAACGCTGAGGTTGAGGAAAGGTGCCCACTCCTGAATCCGTGTGTTGATGTACTTTGGAAGTTTGGCAAGAAGTACAGGCGCGGACCCAATCCTTAGCATCCTTAGAAATGCCGTGCCAAATGAACTTCGTATTCAGTAGCTGTGCAGTAGAACGGCACGAGGGATGTGAAAGGCCGTGAATGAAATCAAACACTTGCCTGCGCATGGGAGCAGGAATCCAAGGTCGCGGTCTACCAGTACTGACATCACAGAGGAGGGTGGTGTTGGAGTCTTCGAGAGGGAAGTCTTCCCAACGAAGGGACGTGCAGGATGTCCTATATGCTTGGTACTCTGGATCCTGTCGTTGGGCTTCAGCCAAGGCGTTGTAATCCAATTCCAGTTGAACGGCAGTCAATGTGTTTCTTGACAGGGCATCGGCAACGGAATTCATTTTCCCAGGGATGTATTGAAGGGTGCAATTGTATTCAGCCATGGCGGAGAGATGTCGGCGTTGACGGGCGGACCAGGCGTCAGACTGTCGAGTAAAGGCGTGCACCGCAGGCATGTGGTCTGTGCGAATGGCGAAGGGTGTACCTTCTAAGAAATGGCGAAAGTGACGAACAGCCAAGTGCACCGCCAGCAATTCACGATCGAAGGTAGAATATCCCGATTCTGCCTTGGACAGTTTTCTGCTGAAGAAGGCCAATGGGCGGGGCGAGCCGTTGACCAACTGCTCGAGTACTGCACCAATAGCGACGTCGCTGGCATCGATGGAGAGAAGGAGAGGGGCATGTGGGATAGGAAAAGTGTGAGCCGCAGCAGTTGATAGGGCCTCCTTCGCATTGCAGAAGGCCGCTTCTTGAAGGGGACCCCACTTCAGGTCCTTTGGCTTGCCCTTGAGGGAGGTGTAGAGGGGAGCAAGAGTGGCGGCAATGGCTGGCAGAAAACAGTGATAATAGTTGATCATGCCCAAGAATTCCTGCAGAGCTTTGACGGTCGAGGGCGCGGGGAAGTCCTGAACGGCTGCTACCTTCTCAGGGAGGGGATGGACTCCTTCAGGAGTGATGCAGTGCCCTAAGAACGACACTTCGTTAGCGCCAAAGGTACACTTGTCGTACCGGACTACAAGGCCGTTTTGTTGCCGGCGGTCGAGCACGATGCGCAGGTGACGGAGGTGTTACTCCTTTGAGGAGGAACGGAGGTGTTACTCCTTTGAGGAGGAGAACACAAGTATGTCATCCACATAACATACACAGAAGGGGAGGTCCCCTAAGATGCCATCCATGAGACGGTGAAACGTGGCACCAGCATTACGAAGGCCAAAACGGGAGTAATTGAAGGTGTATGTACCAAACGGAGTGGTGATGGCGGTCTTGGGTATGTCTTCTGGGTTCATAGGCACCTGATAATACCTCTTCAGGAGGTCGAGCATAGAGAAAACCTTCGCTTTGTGCAGGTAGGAGGTCACGTCGGCGATGTTTGGGAGGGGGTAGTGATCCGGTTCTGTTTGCATGTTCAGGCGCCTGTAATCCCCGCACGGACGGAGAGAGCCGTCTTTCTTCAGAACGATGTGTTTGGCAAAGGCCCATTTCCTCCATTTCGGCGAACGTCTGTTTGGCGGCTGCCAATTGTTCCGGTGCCAGACGTCTGAATTTTTCGAAAACTGGGGGTCCCGTCGTCTTGATATGGTGATAAATACCGTGCTTGGCAGTTTGGTGAAGTTCTGGACGGAAATCTTCTGGGTACGACGTGAGGAGGTGAGCATAGGCGTCCGTGGGTGCGCTGATGTGGAGAGTGAGGTTGGAGCGGGCTGGTTGAAGAGATGTAGACAAGTACGAGTCTGTGTTGACCAATCGTCGGTGGGCAACATCGACCAGAAGGTGGAAATGAGAGAGGAAATCCGTACCGAGGATTGGCAATGTGACGTCAGCAACGAAAAACTTCCAATTAAATTTACCGTTTCCAAATGATAATGTGAGGTTCTCGTAACCGTAGGTGGGTATCGCAGATCCGTTGGCAGCTACCAAGCGGATGTCAGCAGACGTAGACAGACTACGTTGTGTCCTGAAGAGTTCCCTTGGCAAAAGAGAACGACAAGCACCTGTGTCTACCAAAAATCGCACGCCCGTTCCTGCATCATGTAAAAAGAAATGATTAGAAACACGGGAGGCCACCGCCACGAGCGATGGCCTACTTACACGTTTTTTGGCCACTGACAATCCTTGGCATATTTCTTCTCGGTTACCCAGAATCTGATGTGGTAGTAGCAAAACTGCGGGGGATTGGTGTCAGTAAGTGGCTGTAAAAGTCGTTGGTTGGGGTGCGAGCGAGTGGTGGGAGGCGGGTGGCTTTGTCGCTGCTTCGGCACGTCACGGGGTAGGCGTGTATGTCCTACGGCATTCACGTCAGCTTCGGTTGACGTTGAATAGGCGTCCTCTTCGTCAGGAGTGGAGGCGTTGATGGAGGTCTTGAAGTGGTTGTCCATAAGGGCGTCGGCTTTGGTCATCAAGTCCTTTATTGATAAACTATCGACATCGGGTATGACAGCGCGTACAGGTTCGGGTAAACGGCGTATACAAAGGGCACGAAGTAGGTTCACCTCACGAGGAGAGCTGTCTAGGGTAGGTTGCAGGCGAGCGATACTGGTCATTTCCCTGAGGGGGAGCAAAGCCCTTTGGTCCCCCAACGGTTGTTGAGAAAGCTGAAAAAGCTTTGCTATACAGGGGTGTCTCCTTGTTCACAAAGCCAGTCGGATATTTTCGGGAAGGTGTCCTCGGGTATCGCCGCGAGAACTTAATCTACTTTGGTGGTTGAGCGAGTCACGCCCTTGATTCAAAACTGGACTTCTGCGTGCTGAAACCAAGCAAACGCCTCTTCGCTGGCTTATGACGAAAGTTTCAATGGGGCGGCGCCAACTTCTGTGGAGTCCGCCATAGTTAGTACCAATGACAGAGGGGCGAGGGGGGTGGAAGGCGGGAGGAGCGAGTCGACTTCCGGGGTCACCAATGTGACGTGCCGAGAAAAGGTTGTGACTCAAAGACAGGATGAAAGCAATTGAGTAACTTTATTATAGAACACTCGCCTTTATATACAAAAACTCAATGCCACAGGAAATTTCCTGTTCAATCGGTTAACAATTAATGGTGAGAAAAACAGGCATGTTTATTCAGGTTCTTTTTATTACAAGGAGAGAGCGAAGATACAAGCATAATATATACACAAAATGAAATGTCGTTACTATGTACGATCGTGTGACACACGGTTGGTACACCATACTAAAAACCCTTTCTAGGGTCAGCCTGCCACAGTTGACTTCTGTGTCTCTCATAGTTGTTCCAGTGACTGTCTGAGGTTTCATCCTGAGTATCTGATGCTCTCATTGACTGCAATTAAGGCCAACCTTTTGTCATTGAAGATATACATCAGGAGCGGAAAAGCCTATTTTCACAGTCTATTATAGATTATCCAGGAAATTTTAAGAAATTTATACAGAACATGTCTGGAGAGCCATATTTGCACTGATGATGTTTCAACAGCGATGGAGTATCGATCCATCGGTCGCAGCTGTTGATGTTTCATCAGCAGCAATTGAGTATTGATTAATCGGTCGTAGCTGTGTTTCCAATCGATCTCTTTCCGTTTATGCAGGAGTGTACGTACCGCTCTAAGAACTGCACATACCGGTATCCTGCCCAGCTCGGAGTTGTTTCAGTACATAGCTCACTTTAACACTCAGTCTAGTAAGAGACTGATTGCTTGCTCCTTCATCAAGAAGAGGATGTCGGCCTTCTTCAATGTCCTTCTTCAGTAAAGAACCCTCTGATTTGGTTATAGGGAACTTCCTATACATGCAAGAAAAAATAACCCAATGCTGAGTGCATCCATTTTTTGAAGTATCTTTCCTGAAGCTCCAGGGTGACCAGAAAATTCTATTTTCTGAAGGACAATCACTAATTACAATATTTATCTTTTAAGTACATCAGGTGAAAGAACTAGTTTGCCAGGCCTTGATTAATGACCAGTAACCAATTGTTCCCTTCAAGATGACAAGGTGATTTTAGAAACCTGGTCAATTGTTTGGAACCTTCTTGATAGCCTGCTTCACAATTATAGCCCCTAAATTACATCTTTCTCAATGCAGTGTACATCAGTGACCCACAACACTGCCCTGATTTTGGTCCCAAACTCATCTTGTTTAACCTCTTTAGGCTAGTCCTATTAAGCTTGAACTTACGCTGTATCTAATTGGAAGAGAGAAAATTATCTTCTCCTTTTCCTACTACTAGTTCCTAAAGGTAAGTTGTTTAATTGATGGTCTTTATACTTGTACCAAATTTTAAAAGCCACAGTTGTTTTTACTACTGAACATGTTTGAATTTCTTTCCAGGCTTCATTTCTCACTAAGAGAGTAAACATCAGCGGTAAGAGAGTGAATCTGGCTATATGGGATACTGCTGGTCAAGAAAGATTCCACGCCTTAGGGCCCATATATTATCGAGAATCCCATGGTGCTATTTTAGTTTACGATATTACGGACGAAGATTCTTTTCAGAAAGTAAGTAAGAAGCCTTTCTTTTTTATCCAGTAATCAGCATATATATAGTATCCATTAGATTTATCTTGTCTAGATTACTAAAACAGTACAATGAATATATTCTGATTATTAACGTTGAGAAGGTTTTACCTTAATAAAGACTTTACTTTCACTTTGCAAATAATAGACAGGCTAAATACATTACTGTACTGTGCCAAGTTAAAAAGGCCTACTTTACCAATTTATTTCAACTCATCTTGGCAAACACGCTTACTACTCGCTATTATTTCTCGGTATGTTCTGATGGAATGTCCTCCGTTTGGAAATTATTATTGTAATGCTATAATTGATCATGATGCCCTTCATGAATAATACCGAGCTTGTATTTTTCACCTAAAATACATTAAAGTAGAATAAGTTTTTATATGTTCCTTGCCACTTCTTGTCTTGTGAATACCACCATTTGTTTGTAGTTTTTTAACCTAGAACATGCAAAGTAGTCCTAGTTTCCCCACACTATGAAGATTCACCTTTACCCCAATTACTGTATATTAGGATGTACAGTTTCCTTTATATAAACTTGAAAATAGGTCTAAGTTTAATTAGTGATGCATTTACTTATTTTTTTCTGGTGGAATTGGTTCACTCGTTTGTAACCAGAGGCTCTTTTACCTAATTGATTAAAAGCTATGTTTTAGTTAATTTTATTCATAATGTCAGTACAGTAATTCATTAATAATGCTACTTTTTTAATCATGTATTATCTAATAATTCTTTCATTACAGGTTAAGAATTGGGTTCGCGAATTACGAAGAATGCTGGGAAATGACATTTGCTTAGTTATTGCTGGTAATAAACTCGACCTTCAAAAGGACCGCCACGTTCAATTAGAAGAAGCAGAAGAGTAAGTCCTAATGAAATTTATTGTATGAGAATTGAAGTAAAATAACAGAAAATTATACCAGAACCATCTTGCTGGTAATGATTTTTAATTGCAGTTTTATAGAATGAATAGTTTCTTCGTCTTTGGACCATGAGCCAAATATCTCATCATTCCATAGCCTCTGTACCATGGTCTTCCACTATCTTGGGTTAGAGTTCTTGAGGGTACACTCAGGCACAATATTCTGTTTCCTTATTGTCTTTCCTCACTGGGGTATTTTCCATGTTGGCCTGATAGTATCCTGCTTTTCTAACTAGGGTTGTAGCTTAGCAAGTAATGATAATTAGATCTCCCGGAGTTGCGTAACGTGACGACAAGGTATGACCTTCAACTGAAATCTGTTGAAGTTATGATCGAAGCCGTTTAGAACTTCTTCATATTTAATTTGCATTTTAACTAGCTATAAATATAGTTTATATGTACGAGTACAGTGTGTGCCTATCTGTAAAGAGTTTTTGATCATTGTAATTTTAAAGTATTCATTTAATTTTCATTAACTAATAAATGGCTTTAAGGTCCCAGCACCTGGCCGGTTGCCCTAAATTCCATGCATTTTACATTTCAAAATCATGTGGTATGAGTTTTTTTTTAAACTAACATTGTCTGTAATATATGGGCTAGGGAATAAAGAAAAATTTAAGAAAATTTATCAGCTTTGTTTACGAAAAGCAATTATAAATTGAGTTGTAGTGGCTGATTTTTGCTAGATAAATGTTAACTTATGGGAGAAGTACAAGAGGAAGGCCAAGGTTTGGGTGGATGGATGGAGTGAAGGAAGCTCTGGGTGATAGGAGCATAAAAGTGAGAGAGGCAAGAGAGCATGCTAGAAATAGGAATGAATGGCGAGCGATTGTGACGCAGTTCCGATAGGCTCTGCTGCTTCCTCCGGTGCCTTGTAAGACTGCGGAGGTAGCAGCAGTAGGGGATTCCTAGTTATGAAGCTTCATCCGTGGTGGATAACGGGGGAGGGTGGGCTGTGACACCCTAGCAGTACCAGCCAAACTCGGTTGAGTCCCTTGTCAGGCTGGGAGGAACGTAGAGAGGAGAGGTCCTCTTTTCTGTTTCATTTGTTTGATGTCGGCTACCCCCCATAATTGGGGGAAGTGCTTTGGTATATGTATGTATGTAGGTGTTAACTCTTGACAGCAAAGAGATTTTCCAGACTTGTGAAGTATATTTGAAGTACTTTATAAGAAAGAAGAGAGTTTTAAGTGGAATGTTGACAAGAACAAATCCATTTGAAATAGATACTGAAGAGGCGGGGGACTTTGTGTGCAGTTGAAAATGCAGTGTTGACTCATACATATACGTTGGGAGTAAAGGGTTACAGTGAACCCTCGTTTATCGCGGTAGATAGGTTCCAGTCGCGGCCGCGATAGGTGAAAATCCGCGAAGTAGTGACACCATATTTACCTATTTATTCAACATGTATATTCAGACTTTTAAAACCTTCCCTTGTACGTAGTACTGTTAACAAACTACCCTTTAATGTACAGAACACTTAATGCATGTACTACAGTACCCTAAACTAAAACAGGCACAAATATTAAAGGTGATTTTATATCATGCATTTCCTAAACACGCTAAAAAGCACGATAAAAAATGGCAACCAATGTTTTGTTTACATTTATCTCTGATCATAATGAAGAAACAAACTGGAGGTAGAGCTTTGCTTATTACCCAGACATATTTCCCATACTTTTCCCTTAGAACTACATCACATCTTCCTACTTTAGATATATATATATATATATATATATATATATATATATATATATATATATATATATATATGTGTGTGTGTGTGTGTATATATATATATATATTTATATGTATACACATATACATACCTACATATATACATAAATACATGCATACATATATATATATATATATATATATATGTATATATATATGGGTTATGGAAAAAATCCGCGAAGTGGTGAATCCGCGATGGTCGAACCGCGAAGTAGCGAGGGTTCACTGTAAATATTTAGTGGAATGACTAAATATGAATGGCAAAATAATGGTATAAATTTTTACTCAACCATGTATAGATGTATGCCTGTTACTAAAATAAGTCTAGAAGAAGAGTGGAACCTATGCTATGCGTGTTACCTTAATGAGTGTAGAGGAAGAGTGGAACCTATGTTATGCATGTTACCTTAATGAGTATATAGGATGAGTGGAACCTGTATTATGCATGTTACCTTAATGAGTCTAAAGGAAGAGTGGAACCTGTGTTACCTTGATGAGGAAAGACATGTATAGGAATAAGTAGCCTATCTGTACCAGTAAAATATTTTGCCATATGCTTGCTCGTCCTACCATTTGATAATTATGTCTTGGGAACTAATTTTTTCCCCTTATTTTATTGTAATTCTAGATATGCCAAAGAGGTGGGTGCCTTTCATGTCCAAGCATCTGCTAAAGAAAACAAAGGTGTGGAAGAATTATTCCTCGAATTGACTCACAGGATGTTGGAGAGCGCAATTGCAAATGATCAGCAAAGAGTTAATGCTCTTACCAGAGGAAATAACTCCAGCAACTTACAGATTGTTGACGATCCCGCGGTGCAAAGTAATTCAAAATCCTGCTGTTGACATAAAAACGAGGTTTGCAATGTTAAGTATTTTTCTTACTTTTTCACAAGTTTAAGACTGATTGAATAAATGCCACATGTTATTTCCTCACTCATCAATATAAACTTTATAGTAATGAACTTGGCAATGTTAATGTTAAGATTAATATGAGGGAATATTTTTTCAAATATTAACCAGACTTTTTAATGCTCTTCATATAGAAAAACAAATATTTGTTGACTACAAAGTTTAGAGCAAAAAGTTAGCATTACAGACCTGTTTGATAATGGTTTGGATTTTGTACACTTATTATATTTTCATAATGAAGACGTCATAATAACTTTGGTTATTTAGAATTTGACATGATCTTTAGCTTTTTATATAATTGATTTTGATAATCTATTGGTTAAGCTAGTTAGAAATATTTATAAAAGACACTCCTGGGATTTTCAATAGATACCAAGGTCTATTCGGTATGCCTGATACTTTTCATTAATTCTTTAGTTATGAGAAAGTTTGGTTTTATAAAATATAGTATATAAAGAAGTTAAGGAAATAGATCAACCATTTGTTTACTATTGTTGATCTTTGTAAAATGAAAAATGTGAACACAAAACATTTGGCTGTTTTTATAAAAGTGATACTGTACATGCAAAAATAACTGGAAAAAGACTACTCTCCAAAATATGTAAGGTTTTAGTCACAATTAGAAACCCTTTTATTTTACAAATACATTAACCAATTAGTAGGCAGTGAAGGATACCAGAATTGAATTGGACTAGCTGGTATGTATCGTATTGTGGCATTGCAGGTTATAAATGGAATAAGGGATTTACCACACTTGAAATGTGTTAACCCTTTTACCCCCAATGGACGTACTGGTACGTTTCATAAAACTAATCCCTTTACCCCCATGGACGTACTGCTATTTACATTTTTTTTTTTTTTGCATAATTTTGATAACTGTATGAGAAACTTCAGGCATTTTTCAAAAGAATGAGACCAACCTGACCTCTCTATGACAAAAATTAAGGCTGTTAGAGCTATTTAAAAAATATATATTGCACATTGTGCTTGAAAAAAAAAATGCCCTGGGGTTAAGGGTTGGAAAGTTCCAAATAGCCTGGGGGTAAAACGGTTAAGGAAACTAAAATGAGAAACAGACAGGGAACAGTGGTATCAATTTTGATGGTAGGGAAAAGCTTAAAAGTGCCGTATATCATTTTTGTTACCTTCTGGCTCATATTACATGGCGAAGCGGCATTGGATTTGATCGAGACTGCGAGATTATTAGTAAATAGGGTATTACCGTATATCCAATTAGGCAGAAGAGCAAAAAATTAGTGCATCGTTATAATGGCTGTACTGCTGTGTGCACAGACATGAGCATTTGCAAAGATTTCGAAGAGGTGCAATTGTATAGTAGCGTGTAAGTCCTAATGCTTTATGGTACTGAAATAGAACAAGAGGTGTAGAAAATTGTGATATATATTGTAGATGAAAACTAAGCAAATGTGGCTTCATCTGGCAGGTGTAGGAGATAGAAAGTATAGGAGAGAGAGCACAGTTTACATCTTGACTTTATAAATGGAAAATCTAGGGTAAAATGGTACCGGTAATATTTTTCTCCCCACTTTTCCAATCCTACTTCATTCTTTATATAATCTGGGGCAGCTTATCTTTAAGTGTTTCTCCAGAGTCTTAGAAAATTTTGTTTTAGTCCTGATAGTTGTGGGTTTTCCACTTATCTTCTATAAGTCTCCATTCTCTTCTAATGATACAGTACTTTCTTTTTGAGGTAAAGTTCATCAAGCTTTCGTTCATTAGTAGATTTTAGATTGTTGCCTCTATCCTTTTGTTATTTTTCTTTCCCCAACTTTTTCCATTTCATGTCTTTATAACCTTTCTTCAAGGAATTTTGTATTCTGAATTTATTTATTTTTTTTTATATATATATATATATATACCTGATGTCATTGCTCCAGTGACTTTTTCACCCATCCTTCCTTTTACTGTATAATCCTCTTTCCTGTCCCGTCTTTTACCATCGCATGTAAGCTCACTTCTTTCTCCCAATTTGCTTCTGCCCTGGGTTCCCTACTTATATTTATACATCTATATAATTAAATTGATCCCCTGGATGATATTTCACCATATTTATCTTTAAATCTATCATGTGTCATTCATGTTATTTCTGTTCTACATAAAATTTTGTGCATACTGTATAGCAAGTAGTTGCAGATGTTCACACTGTTCAGAAAGGAAATTTTTCTTTTGGCTTTTTTTTTTTCCACAGAAGTATTACCCATTTTTTATCTAATTAATCTTGCTTTATTTGTGCTGTATTATAGATTTTATTCAGCTACATGAGCTAGATATTCCAAAGGTGCTATTTTTATGTTAGGCATTTTTGGTTCTGATTTTCAACTTTTGAGTTACATACTGTATTGCAATATTAAAAACATGCTTTTTGATCTAAGTTAATGATTTCAGTACTTAGCTAGAATTCATGTACTATTCATTCTAAAATAAAATAAAAACTAGGTCATGTCCCATGAAAGTATTATATACTGTAGGTATGTCTTCTAGATTTAAGAAGCCTAGAGGTTGTCCTTAACTCAAAAGTGAATGAGCTCCTGTCGGTTAAATTGTATCCTTACATATATGGTGTGCCGTGTTCTCTTTATCCCTCATTATCAGAAGGACTTATTTCTGATTATTTACATACTGTATAGCTAAAACCAGAGTAAAAGATAGGAAAGCTATATGAAAGAAAAGAAAGTAGTTATCTTTGTGGGCAGTTTTCGAAACTATTCCTTCTCCCGCCCTTCAGGCTACGTCTTCCAAAGAAGGTCAGGTTAATGGTTTGGAGATTCAAATGGTACAAGTATTTGGTCTTGCTGACTTAAGAGGATCTGAATCTAATGGTTTATTAGAAACTAGATTTGAGAATATTGGAAATATTTTAGAATCTCGTTTAGTCAAAGCCTCCTTTATGCCCCAACATAACGAATAGTATTAAGGTTTCAAATATTTCACCTGACCTTATTCCTCCTTCAGCAGCTCAGGCTATGCCAGTCTCCTTTGCAGAGAATGTGCCTGTTTCTGCTGATGTTCTTCTTTTGGGACAAGTCTTTCCTGTTACTTATTCGGTCATGAATTGGGAACTTGAAATACTGGAATACATTTACTGTAACCCCTATTCATGACCTTTTGTGTATACAGTATAACCAAAAAAGATGACTTGATAAAGGATGAAAGAAATCCCCGCTGAATAAAACTTTGAAACGTAATCTGAAATGAGTTGTAGATGTTACAATTGCTTTTGACAACTGCTGGTAATTAGTGGGAACTTCTAGCCAATTCTGATTGATTGTACATGTTGCAATTTTTATTTTTCTAACTCTTAGAATAGCAGTTTTGCTAAGGGGATTTTTAAGCACTAAGTTCACCCACCTCTTGAAAAAGTAGCTGTTTGGGAAAGCCTAGTACTGTACCCTAAGTTTCAAGTATGTAATACTGTACTGATTTTCGCTTTGCATGATTGAACTAATGAACTGGTACGTTCTGTAGTATTTGATTTCTTAAATCATGACAGTTTTATTAACAGAAATTAAATCCGAACTAATTCAAGGAAATGTGTTGATATATACAGTCATAACTCTTGTTGACTTGTTAACCAGGTAAAAAATCAACTATAAAGTAATAATAATAACTGCTGGAAGCAACTCTTATTATTAATACAATAAGTTGGTTGATAGTTTGATTTGTTCACTATTTCCTAATTATACACATCGTAATTATAAAGGATGTGAAAAAATATTTCTTTACCAAAAAGAAACTTAGTAAGTTGAAAAAGACTACACAAAATTTATTAACAAGAGGTACTTTGTAGAATTTGGAAATGATTATAACCTTGGTCACATATTTATGTAACTACATTTATTTATGTAACTACATTTCGAATTGATGAAAAGTATGGCATTATTGAATGATTTATGTAAATTTGAATTTAAGCAACATTTCAGTGAAATAAATTCTTTATTATTCGAGATATAACTATCCAGGACCTTAGCCGTTTGTACCTTCTTTAGTTTTTTTGACAGCTATCATTACACCCTTAAAGCTTTTGCTATCGCATTTGTACTCTTTTTTTTTTTCATATTGATATTCGCAGCTTTTCTGAGTAGTCAGCTGTTATGATTACACTATGTATTTATCATCGTACACTTGTTTAATTTTGCTAATGGGATGTTTGTAGCAGTGTCTTTGGCTGTTTGCACACATTGCCAATGCTTTCATTGTTTGTTTAACATCTTCGGTGTTAATCAGATATAAGTAATTGTAGTTTGTTTTGATGGAATTATTATACTGTATATGTATGTATGATTCCACAATTCTTATGCTCCACACCACTTAATACATGCAATGTCCAACACATTTATGTTGTACATACAGGGTAAAAGACTAAATCCCTCCGTATCTGCAATTTTGGTAATTGGTGGTGTCTTGGTCATGATGACTAAAAAATATTGTAAAAACAAGTCTTTTTTCAAGTCTTTATGATCAAAAGACATCACTTAATAGTGTTAAGAATCTGTAAAAACAATAAGTAAAATTTTCAGTCATTATGCGATAAGTTTCATAGAATATAGATATAGGAAGTTTCTTCTAAGTACAGCTATATTTTTCACTTTTCTTGACTAGGAAATAGCTTAATAAAAGATTTGCAGAATTAAACATGGAAGTAAATATATACAAAAATTAAGCCCATATGAATAACGAGAATACTGTACTACAATTAATTTAATGTATTAACATCCAAAAGCCATCTATACGTATGACATTGTTCCAATACTGATTAATTTTATTCAAGTTGACAAGAAATCATATTGATAGTTATTGGGAATGTTTAACTGGTTGTCATTAATTTATTAGATTGCATCTATTGTAGTGTATGATGTAGTACTGTATAGTAAAATATATCTAACATTCATGAAATACTATAAAAGGCAACAGCATTTCCCAAGAATAAAACATTACTCGTGAAAAACTAGATATTCATTATAATTTTAAGTCTTCACTATTCAAACGCTCTCCTGTAACTCAAAATTTATGTATCCTACCCAACATTACATAATAATTTTTTTTCAATATTAAACTTACCCGATAATCATGTAGCTGTCAACTCCGTTGCCCGACAGAATTCTATGGAGGGATACGCCAGCTATCACAATACTAGAAGGGGGTGTACTTACCAGCGCCACCTGTGGCCAGGTACTCAATCATTTGTTGTTGACACCTCCTCAATTATTCCTCTGTCGTGCTTCCGGCTAGACGTTCTGGGATACGCTCATGGTCTTCGAGTCTATTCATGGATATTTGGTGAAGTATTCTCTTAGATTAACGGCTGTCGCATACTGGAATCCTCTTTATATTAGCTAGATAGCTTTTATATAAATACTGATTAACGGTTAATGAATTTTTGCTTGTTTTTTGGATCACCCTTTGACTTACTCTTTGAAACAAGATGTCTGACGTTTCGCAAGCTCCCTCCCATAGACGATGTAGGTCTTGCAATAGGCGTATTCCGAAGGCCTCGGTAGATCCTCACACCGCTTGTTCTGACTGTAGGGACAGGCCCTGTCTATTAGAAAATCGGTGTGAGGAGTGCGCCGGACTTTCGGAATTGGATTTTGTACGTCTTTTAAAATATTCATCCAAGTTAGAGAGAACTAGAGTTAGGAGAAGTTCTTCTCACTCTTCTATGTTTTCCTCACCTCATGATCCCCTACCTTTTCCTACCCCTGTAGTGGCTACCCCCGAACCTACTGTGTGCCCTCCGCCTGATATGTCAACTGTTTTGCGTGCTATTCAGGCTTTAGGAGATAAAGTAGAATCAGTGGTAAGTGACCATAAGTCTCTGATGGCCGAGGTTAAAGAACTGAAGGTCAAGAGTGCAGTGGGTGGAAATAGTGCCAGTGCTGTGACGAGTGCTAGTGTCTGTGCAGTGCCAAGTGCTAGTGGTGCCAGTGTGGTGCGTGAGGATTTTTCTGTGCGAGCCAGTCGTCCTCCCAGTCCGGGACCTCTTGCAAGCTCCCATGCCCAGGGGAGAAGCAATGTCGAAGGGCTTAAGGGTTCGACAGGCCTTGTTAGGCGCACAGAATTATCCTCGGTGGTTGCGGGCGTGTCTTCCTTAGACCGTCACTCCCACCTGCAGACGATTGAGCCCGTCTTCTCGTCCGCTGATCTTCATGCAGGGAAGAAACGTTGGTCTCAGGTCTCGAGACCGCTTAAACGTAGAGTTCAGTCAGCGAGTGCTCAGCCAGGTTGTAGTCATTGGCTCAGCTCCGACTCGCCTCAGTCATCGGTCGACTGTACTCCGCCCAAGAGGAGTAAGGTTCTGCCTATACAGACCCCGACTGTGACTTTACCTCAGTCTGTTATCGTTTCTGCCGACCCCAAGTGGACCCTGCTTCAGTCCATGCAAGCTCAGCTTTCGGACTTGATGCGTGAGTGTCGGGCTGAGAGTGTTGCACCTCCTCCTCCGCCTACACTCCCTCCACCTGTTCTCGCACCGCCTGTGCTCGCCCAGCCTGCACCTGCTCCGCCTGTGCTCGCCCAGCCTGCACCTGCTCCGCCTGGTCGCAGCACCATCTGCCAGGCGTACGATGTTGAGCCACTTTCGGAGTTTGCTGTTCACAGTGTTGTTCAGCCTCAGCCTTCTTTAAAGCAACCCTTGCTTTGGGATCAGGAGAGTTATTCCACTCTTCCTCCTCCTCCCCTTGCTGCTCCACCAGTGGTGCAACTCTCGGTTGGGGTACAACAACCTCTCCCCTCCGTGAGTCTGTCTGCTCAACCATCGCTGCAGCGAGCTCAACCCTCATCTAGGCAAGCTCCTCTACACCATGGACTTGCACCTCAGGAGCCTCAGCTTGCGAGAACTTTACCTTGTTCTGCGCAGCCTCAACCTTCTCATGCTCCACTCTTCTCACAGGAACAGGAACGGACTACTCCGCCTCCGTCCTCCGCTCAGCTTGTGCAATCCTTGGGTTCAACTCTTGCTAGGAGTCAACCTCCTTCACCCATGCTCCTGCCTTCTGCTCCGTCTGTTGTTCAGCCTATGCAGTCTGAGCCTCAGGTTTTCCCTCAAGATGAGGAAACCTCTGTTATTGTTCCTACCCGTTCTGACTCTGCGGTTCAGCATTCTGGTCCTATTGCTTCGCTACCCTCTGCTGATGAAGTGTCGGATGATGAGGAGGCACACCTTGATCCCTCATCAGACGTGGAGGAGTCTAAGCTTTCTCCATTGTCTTTTGATTTTCGAAAGGTCCTGGCTCTACTCAGGGAGCTTTACCCTGACCACTTCGTCTCTGCTGTTCCCCGCTCTCCTCCATCTGAGTTTTCGCTAGGCGTACAACAAGCTAAGTCGAACTATACTAAGCTTGTCCTAGCTAGATCCTCCAAGAGGGCTTTAAGGATCTTAGGGGAGTGGCTTCAGTCTAAACAACACCTGGGCAAGACTTCCTTCATGTTCCCTCCAACGAAGCTCGCTTCGAAAGGTTGCGTTTGGTATGCCACAGGGGAAGCACCAGGCTTGGGAGTACCTGCCTCTGCCCAGGCTGACTTCTCAAGTCTGGTGGACTCGCCTAGGAGGACTGCGATGAGACGCTCGAAGGTTTGTTGGACCTTCTCAGACCTGGATCATCTTCTGAAAGGGTTGTTCAGAGCTTTCGAAATGTTCAACTTTCTCGACTGGTGCCTGGGAGCCCTCAGCAAGAAAACATCTCCTGCGGACAAAGACTCTGCCATGCTAATTATGTCCTGCATGGATAAGGCTATCAGGGATGGATCGGGTGAGCTAGCGTCATTATTTGTATCAGGGGTGTTGAAGAAAAGGGAACAACTGTGTACCTTCCTCTCAGCCAGCATTACACCGTGCCAGCGGTCACAGCTCCTTTTTGCTCCACTCTCAAAGTTCCTCTTTCCCGAGGAGCTAGTTAAGGACTTGTCGGCTGCCCTGATACAGAAGGACATGCACGATCTTGTAGCCTCATCGGCTCGTAAGTCTAAGGTTACCACCTCTGTCCCCAAGACTTATCGCTCCCCAGTGGCTGATACCCCGGCCACTAGGTTCATACCGCCCTTTCGTGGTAGAGCCCCCAGCCGAGGAAGCTCCCGTCCAGACTCTCACAGGGGCAAGTCTAGGAAAGGACCCAGGACATCTAAGGGAAAGCACTGACTCTCAGATTCTCCAGACAACAGTAGGAGCCAGACTCAAGATCTTCTGGCAAGCCTGGGAGAAGAGAGGTGCAGACGCACAGTCTGTCAGTTGGCTGAGGTACGGTTACAGGATTCCATTCTGCCTCAAACCGCCTCTGACCACATCGCCCATCAACCTCTCTCCCAACTACAAAGAAGAGGACAAGAGGCTAGCATTGCAACAGGAGGTGTCGCTACTTGTGCAGAAGAAGGCAGTGGTTATAGTCCGGGACCATCAATCCCCGGGCTTCTACAACCGTCTCTTTCTTGTAGCCAAAAAGACAGGAGGTTGGAGACCGGTGCTGGACGTCAGCTCTCTCAACGAGTATGTCACCAAGCAGACGTTCACAATGGAGACGACCAAGTCGGTCTTAGCAGCGGTCAGACAGGAGGACTGGATGGTCTCGTTGGACTTGAAAGATGCATACTTTCACGTTCCCATTCATCCAGACTCCCAACCTTTCCTGAGATTCGTTTTCGGAAAGGTTGTCTATCAGTTCCAAGCCCTGTGTTTTGGCCTAAGCACAGCTCCTATGGTCTTTACTCATCTGATGAGGAATGTAGCGAAATTCCTGCACTTATCGAACATCAGAGCCTCCCTCTACCTAGACGACTGGCTGTTGAGAGCCTCCACGAGTCGTCGTTGTCTGGAGAACCTCTCTTGGACTTTAGATCTAATCAGAGACCTAGGCCTATTAGTCAATATAGAGAAATCTCAACTCATTCCCTCCCAATCCATTGTGTACCTGGGAATGGAGATTCAGAGTCGGGATTTTCGGGCTTTTCCATCGGCCCCCAGGATAAACCAAGCCCTAGAGTGCATCATGAGCATGCTGAAGAGGAGCAATTGCTCAGTGAGACAGTGGATGAGTCTCACAGGGACCCTCTCATCTCTAGCCCTGTTTGTCGAGCTAGGGAGACTCCACCTCCGCCCTCTTCAATTCCATCTTGCAGCTCATTGGGACAAGGGCTCGACTCTAGAAGCAGTCTCTATCCCTATCAACCAAGAGATGAAGACCACTCTCCGGTGGTGGAAGCACAATCTCCTTCTCAAGGAGGGTCTATCATTGGCCATCCAGACCCCCCATCTTCATCTCTTCTCGGATGCATCGGACTCGGGCTGGGGTGCGACCTTGGACGGACGGGAATGCTCAGGAGTATGGAACAAGGAACAAGGATTACTCCACATCAACTGCAAGGAACTGTTAGCAGTTCATCTTGCCCTGTTGAACTTCAAGTCCCTCCTGCTAGGCAAAGTGGTGGAGGTGAATTCAGACAACACCACAGCCTTGGCTTACATCTCCAAGCAAGGAGGGACCCATTCGAGGAGCCTTTACGAGATCGCAAGGGACCTCCTCATTTGGTCAAGAGGTCTAAACCTCACACTGGTCACGAGGTTCATCCAGGGCGATATGAATGTTTCAGCGGATCGCCTCAGCAGAAGGAATCAGGTCATTCCCACGGAATGGACCCTCCACAAGAGTGTGTGCAGCAGACTTTGGACCTTGTGGGGTCAACCTACCATAGATCTGTTTGCCACCTCCATCACCAAGAGACTTCCGCTTTATTGTTCCCCTGTTCCAGACCCTGCAGCGGTTCATGTGGATGCTTTTCTTCTGAACTGGTCCCATCTCGACCTGTACGCATTCCCTCCGTTCAAGATTACAGTATAAACAAAGTTCTGCAGAAATTCGTCTCGCACGAAGGGACACGGCTGACGCTGGTTGCTCCCCTTTGGCCTGCAAGAGAATGGTACACAGAGGTACTTCAATGGCTAGTCGACTTCCCCAGGACTCTACCTCTAAGAGTGGACCTTCTACGTCAACCACACGTAGACAGGTTGCACCCAAACCTCCACGCTCTTCGACTGACTGCCTTCAGACTGTCGAAAGATTCGCTAGAGCTAGAGGCTTTTCGAAGGAGGCAGCCAGTGCGATTGCCAGAGCTAGAAGAATTTCCACTCGTAGAGTCTACCAGTCTAAGTGGGAGGTCTTCCGAAGCTGGTGTAGAGCCAATTCAATATCCTCTACCAATACCTCTGTGATCCAAATAGCTGACTTCCTTCTTCATCTTAGGAATGAGAGATCCCTTTCAACACCTACGATTAAAGGGTATAGGAGCATGTTGGCCTCAGTCCTCCGCCACAGGGGTTTGGACCTGTCTTCCAACAAGGACCTTCAAGACATTCTCAAGTCTTTTGAGACGTCTAAAGAACGTCGTCTTTCCACTCCAGGCTGGAATCTAGACGTAGTCTTAAGGTTCCTTATGACATCTAGGTTCGAACCTCTCCAGTCAGCTTCCTTCAAGGATCTTACCCTCAAGACTGCTTTTCTCGTTTGCCTTGCAACAGCTAAGAGAGTCAGTGAGGTTCATGCCTTCAGCAAGAACATTGGTTTCACAACCGAATCAGCTACATGTTCTTTTCAGCTTGGATTCCTAGCAAAGAACGAGCTTCCTTCACGTCCTTGGCCTAGATCGTTCGAAATACCTAGCCTCTCCAACATGGTAGGTAACGAACTAGAGAGAGTTCTTTGCCCTGTCAGAGCTCTCAAATATTATCTGAAGAGGTCTAAACCTATTCGAGGACAGTCAGAAGCCTTATGGTGTGCCATCAAGAAACCCTCGAGACCCATGTCCAAGAATGGGCTTTCGTACTATATAAGGCTTCTGATCAGAGAAGCACATTCTCACTTAAAGGAGGAAGACCTTGCATTGCTGAAGGTAAGGACCCACGAAGTAAGAGCTGTGGCTACTTCGTTGGCCTTTAATAAAAACCGTTCTCTGCAGAGCATTATGGATGCAACCTATTGGAGGAGCAAGTCAGTGTTTGCATCATTTTATCTGAAAGATGTCCAGTCTCTTTACGAGAACTGCTACACCCTGGGACCATTCGTAGCAGCGAGTGCAGTAGTAGGTGAGGGCTCAGCCACTACATTCCCTTAATCCCATAACCTTTTTAACCTTTCTCTTGAATACTTTTATTGTTGTTTTTATGGTTGTTACGGTAGGCTAAGAAGCCTTCCGCATCCTTGGATTTGGCGGGTGGTCTATTCATTCTTGAGAAGCGCCTGGGTTAAAGGTTTGGTAGAGGTCCTTTAGTAGGGTTGCAACCCCTTGTACTTTGGCACCTTTGGGTTGATTCAGCCTCCAAGAGGAACGCTGCGCTCAGTAAGGAAGACGAACTTTAAATAAAAGGCAGAGTAACGGTTCTATTCGACTTCCTTACCAGGTACTTATTATTTCATTGTTATTTGAGATAACTGTTATATGAAATTTGGGATACTTAGCTATCCTTTAATCATGTACACTGGTTTTCACCCACCTCCCTGGGTGTGAATCAGCTACATGATTATCGGGTAAGTTTAATATTGAAAAATGTTATTTTTATTAATAAAATAAATTTTTGAATATACTTACCCGATAATCATGATTTAATCGACCCTCCCTTTCCTCCCCAGAGAGAACCAGTGGACCGAGGAATAATTGAGGAGGTGTCAACAACAAATGATTGAGTACCTGGCCACAGGTGGCGCTGGTAAGTACACCCCCTTCTAGTATTGTGATAGCTGGCGTATCCCTCCATAGAATTCTGTCGGGCAACGGAGTTGACAGCTACATGATTATCGGGTAAGTATATTCAAAAATTTATTTTATTAATAAAAATAACATTTTTCAGCTGCAATCATGTTCCTTTTATCTGGTCTTTTTTTAATAACTAAACCTTTGTTTTAGCAAATGACACAATACAGTATGAATTTTAGTTGATCCTGCTTGACGAAAATAATTTTTTGTGATTATGCTGCCCATTTATTTTAAGAATGGAATTGATCCTTTACTTGAGGCATGAAGATCAGGTATTCAAATATGGTAAATTACTTTATGAAAGCTATTTAAAACCTAGGTGTGTGTTCTCAGAAACAAAGATTTAACTTTTGTAAGGGAAGCTAATTACTGTAATGATGAATACCTGACCTTGAGAAGCAAATGAGCAGTATAACCACAATAAACCAGTGATCAGATGAACTAGGAACCTGACATATATCAAGTTTCTTAAAATCTTCAGTTCCGTTCGCCTCTGCTGATAAATGACAGTAGTTCTTGCCAAGCGTAGATTTTTAACAACTGTGTCAAGCTCTTACACAAACAGAAAAGGGTCTCGTTTTTCCAGTGATTAAGTTATGATAGTGCTTCAGTTTTCCTTATATAATTCCCAAAAGTAATGTATATCAAACACTTTGTACTACCTAATGCTATTTGCAGGTGAACTGTACGAATGTATAAAATTCGTTGCCAAAGAAAGTTAAAACGTAATACATTCTTGCTCAATTTTAGTGCGGATGGACATGAAATCTGGGCCATACAAATCGGTGAGAATTTGAAAACTGTGTCTGTACTCAAGAGAAAATTAATCAAACAGTTTAATGACTGAGGTATTGAAAGAATCCTTTTATTACTGTACACAGGTTTGTGAATTTTATGTATTGAACCAGCAAAATCCTTGTTACCAATGTCTGTTATTGCTATGACTTCTGCTTTTCATGATTAATATGTTTATAATCTTAATTTTTTTTGTATACTTATTCTCACGGCAGCACTTGATTTACAAGAAAACATCAAGATGTTTTCTTAATCTTTATGTTATTGATATTAGTTACTAATCCTGCATTTTCTATAAGAATTGTAGAGAACTGATGTAACCTTTGCAGATATAGAGGGACTTAAGCATACAGTACTCTGTATTTGCTGGTTGGAAGCTCAATTCTGTATTGATATAAAAAAATTACATAATGTCCCTTCATAAGAAATAATGGCATTCATGAACTGTATAATCATTTTTTTTTTCAAAGTGGTGGCATTGTTATGAAAGGGCTTGTATAATATCAGATCTGAACTACTAATAAAACTGACCTTTATTTGGTTTCCTGTTCAGGGATGGTACAATCTGTCCTGAACTTGATATTAAACTTTGTACATTAATCAAGAAGGTTCATCAAGAATCTTGAACCAAGAATGGTCCATCACTACCTTGTCTCATAGAAAGAAACTGCATTAAAGGTAGCCAGTATTTTACCCTACTAATTATATATACTATATGTTAACTTTTACTTACAAGAATTTTATGTCCACAGAGATTATCTATATTAAGGTGAACTGGAGTATTATGTACTTGTAAATTATAGTTTATGGAAAATGTGTGATACAAGGTACATTAGATATTTTGTATGAATGTGCATGTTATACATTGCTGTATATAATATATATATTTATATATATTTTGAATAAATATACCTAGCCAGACCATACACCATATTGTAGCTGTATGTTGATACTTCTCCTAGTCATCATATTTAGTTCTGTAATGACTTTACTAAATGTCTCCAAAACCAAATTTGTTTCTCCATACAATGATAAATTGATTTGTAATATGCTGTGTAATAAAATTTTGATAATTTTGTCAATAAACCAAAAAATTGCTTATAGAGCCTCAAGTGCATTTTTAGGATTACCTTTTCTCGGGGTATCAAGTTCTAATTTTTGTGGTTATTCATATTAATATTAATTTTTCACACCAGTCCAACCTTGTTTTTGGCTGTCTTCTTTCAACACTTTTCTTGTTGCATTTCAATGCTAAACGGATTATTTTCAATGAAAATGAGATCTGTAACCAGTAATTATGATTTCAGGACATTTGACATTTGTGCATTTATGCAGTTTAATACAAAGTACAGTACCGTGTATTTTCAATTTTTTTTTTACTGTGAGAGGTTTACATAGAGACATTCCCTTGTCATGTTTCCATATACAGCATTTGATGTCATGAAGTTTTAAAAGTCCTTTACGACTCCTATAATAGTAGGACTTGACTTCAGCAAACCTGAAACGAGAACTTTTAACAAGGTAGTTCTGGCTGATGGCAGGTGTAGTGTAGCACCAAGTCACCAGGTAGAGGAACCCTATCTTTGAATCAGTGATTGGTTGACATGGGAAGCATTTTGAATTATTTTTCTAGTGATTTGTTCCTACACGAATACAAACCATTATTCTATATTAGGGAACTCCTCCAATGGAGGGTGGAAGTCTATATAACCAAAATTGCCAATATACTAATCTGGGAAATGCCAAAGCACTTTGATCCTGTGGAGGAGCACAAGCGATGCCTCTTTTCAACCTCCTAACTACCTGAGCATGTAGGTATCACAGGTGTTAGGGTAGGGAACTGGTAGGCAGTCATGTTAGAACCTCCAGTATAGTATACAGGGTGGCCTTAAGTATATTCTGGTAAACTATCCTCTGCTTGACAAAGAGACTGAAAAAATTCTGAGATTGGAGGGAGACAGGATAAGTTTGTAAATTTAATTCGTGTTGGACGAAGATGAGAGCATGAACGGCCAGGGGAAGGGAAGGTACACATTACAAAGCTCTCGGTTTCCAACTAGAATATACTGTCCCAAAGATGAAAAGGAGGTACTTTCTGTAGTATCGAAGGATGGATCCTTCAGGTCCACTAAAAGCGTGAATTCTTCTTGGCACTGTAAATTTGCCGTTCCCACTTTGAACTATGTCAGGAAGAGGTGACTGACAGGACTGGACAATAGTCTCATAAGACTTCCGAGTGCATTGTTCAAGTGACCAAGAGATGATGTTGCTGACATTTCATCCAGCTGTGGGATAATTTTTCAACAGGTTTTTCCTTGCCACAAGAACAAACACAAATAGCAAGAACAGGGCGTGTGAGATGGTTATCGGCATCCCCCGATACTCTTTCCCTACTGAAGAGAAGAAAGATCGGTCAATCATCAAAGAAATGGAGAAGAAGGGCGGCACTTTAGTCAATACTGATAGTGCTTGTCCCAAGTCCTAGCAGAAGCAGCATTTTATAATACATCTCCCAGGTAAGGGGGTAGTCTTAGCACAAAGCCCTCCTAGTGAGGGATTGTTAAAGCATGCAATGCTTCCCAGGAACATGAAGGAAGTTGGTTAAGAACAGTTTTGTGTACCGATGTTTTTCCCCATTCTGGGATAATTCTGCGATTCCTCCTTCTGGTATGAGATCAATGCAGAGTACACAGACATCTCCCTAGAGTTGTGCACACTGATGTTTCTTCCAACTATGGACAACTCTCCATATTTGAACTAGAAAAAAGGTTCTTGGTACTCCCACCATCCTTCTCATAGGAAGAGAAGTAGTAGGAGTCACACAGAAGTTCCTAGACTTCTTCAATGACATCTTCTATTTGTTGTTGTTATACGAGTTGTAGAGGAGGAAGTTTGTTAGTTTTCCATTGTATTGTCAAGCATGATGACGATGCTTCCAGAGAAGAGCCCACAGGGCCTCTAAGCATTACAAATAGGTGAAATATCCTTGGTGCCTTTCCACGAACAGGGAGAGACGTTGAAGGAAGTTGGAGTCCCTTCCCTTCAAACTCTGGTGGCAAGCAGAAATCCTTCCTCCAACACAGCACCAATGATGTGCAAGGAAAACTAGTTCCACAGGTTAATGTTGTTGATCATACCAAATAAGTGAGGGATAGAACAGCAACAGACATCGGGCCCCGGATTGGAACGAGTTCATTGGATAACGGTAACACAGAACACTGTCTCGCATCTAGTTATCATGAAACGATGAATATCCTAGTCTTCTATTAATATCCCTCTACCAGCACATTATTCAATCTAATAGAAAAGGTTAAAACAGCCAGATTATGAGGCAGAACCTAGCAGTGGGCGAAGTCAAATGAAGGTGGCTCTGGCTAGCAAGTGGGCGGAGCTTATCCTACAACCGCCAGAATCTAAAGTCACCTCATTAACAGTTTGAAAAGCTGCTCTGGCTTCATTGGAGACATATTAAACGATGATATTTTGTTTACTGCAAGAACAAATAAACTTCGGTCTCTCAATTTAAAGAACTGTTTAGTTTCTTTCCTTTGTATACAATCAGTACAATTTCTTTGCATAAATCTTGTTTTTCAAAGTTAGTTATGAATTATAAAATGGTTTTCATTTACTGCAATTAAAAGGAGAAATTATTAAATTACTTTAATTTCTAAAGAATGAATCAATTCATATTCCAGTATATTTGCAATAATTCATACAGAATTTAAGTTTTTCATCTACATTAAACAGAAATGTTCAAAAAGTGTTTATATACAAAATACAATAGCACACCCAACACCATTAATGAAGTCTACCATCAATGAGAGGCTTCACTTGGCTTGCCATAGGTCTTTTCCCACCATTCTACGTATTCCTTCTTACGCTGTTCACGGCGGGTAAAATACTCGGGATAAGCAGCTTTTTCCATTGGGTGCCAGTAATCCAGAACCCAGTCTGGTGGTATTACTTCACGCTCGTAAGCTACGCCCCCTGGTGAATCAGCAACTGAAAAGGATAATACTTATTAAAAAAAATTCCCACTCAAATGATTTTGTATTTCAATAATACATTAGTAATTGGAAAGGATACTTAAAAATAAATTTCACTACTATAGTGATACGATATTTTGATATGAAAAACCATGCTTTTCATATTTTAAAAAGCATTGTAATTATAAACTGCTTTATCCACAATGAAATTGCTTTCAGTCGCACTGACAAAAAAATATAAAAATTAATGACCTTGCTCTACTTAACCTGAACAGTCAAAAACTCATTTCATTGTACAGCATTACTCGATCTCAAAATTGAGTAAGTGCCGGAATGGCAGCCATCGACATACGACCTGG
>NC_090741.1:60111211-60261211 GCF_036898095.1 Palaemon carinicauda
ATGTAAATAAACAACTCTGGTTTATATAGCTAGGAAAAATAATAACTTTAAAAATTTATAGTTTGTTTACACACGAATACAAAACCTCATCATTTATGTGGGAGGAAGTCCCTAAGAGACAATACTGGAACATTTGTCTGACTCTTAACCCAGAATAACATAACGATTATGAGACTGGCTCAAATGCGAGAGATGGGGTGTTATGCTGTGGAGAGAGAAATGGCGGGAAGCATGCCAGGTCCAAAGGCGCACGGTCAGTTTGAAATCGTCTAACTGCACATTCATGATTTTTTATTCGATAGGTTATACGGTTCTCTGTATTGCTAATGACCAAATCCGTGAATAACGATGGCTAATTGCACTCTCATACTATGTTTTTGCTGAAAATAACCGATTATGCGTTATTATGTTAATTGTCCTGTCACGGCATAGGTATAAATTATGAAGGGAGTCAAATCAGTTATCTGTCATGATGGATTTTGGGTCTTGTCTATGAATTCTGCCACAAAAGAAAAAGATCTTTCTACCCCCTGGAGTGTGACATTAAGTGCAGTTCGCTCACTCTGTGAAACACTAGAATTAACTGCTCTGTAAATCCTTACAATAACATTTTCCATATCTTTATCCAAAAATAGCCGCGAGTAACTTACTTTACAGACCATTAACACTTTTAATTTTTTAGTCTAATGACTGAACTTCAAAGACGACATCATACTCTGGTAACTGATCATGTTATACATTTGAACAATTGAGATTTTCTTTCACGAGGCAGACTGGACCAAGACTGTGTTTACTAGATTGCCCTCCAAAAAAGGATCAGGTAATCAGTCAGTCTTATATAAATTGGCCTCTAAGCATCAAATGTGTCCCCGAATCTCCAGTTTTTATTTTTTGAATATATTCATAACTAAGTTGGAGAATTCAGGACTGTAAACTACCTTGGAAATAGCCACTAATTTTGTATTTGGTTGGTTAAGATACTCCAAAACTTACCTTAAGCAATTTATTTTGTTATATCTCGCAATAAGGTTATGCAAAGATCGAAAAGGCGATACTTCTTCACTTTTATCATCTGACTCTGAGTTTCCTTTTACCTCATTTTCCTGTTCTGCAGGAGAATCCGAGCGAACATTTGCTGACTTCTCAGTTTGTTTAACCTTTAAAAAATGGGTAGCTGCAGGAACGTGTAAACTTGTATTAAATTTGGATTTACTAGTGTCTATATTAACCCGGTTAATGTGATACAAGCTACTGTTAAAGATTGGAAGTGAAAAATTATGAAAACAATCTAAATTAATTGAAACTTTGTTCACCTCTCAGCATTTAAGGGAATTATATGGTACAGTATACCACGACATCCACATAAGTAATATGAAACTGGCAATAAGCGCTTGCCTTAGCTAATGGAAGGGTATAGGGTCAAAACAAACCACCCTTGACTTCCGCTTAACAATCTAATTTAGTCGTATAGACCAATAAGAATTGTGGTACTGCATGGATTTAGCAGCAGAAGAAACTAAAGTACAGTGATACCTCGGTACTCGACCATAATCCGTTCGAGATCCGTGTTCGACCTCCGATTTGTTCGAGTACCGAATTTTTTTTCCCCATAAGAAATAATGGTATATATTCTATTCCGTTCCCAAGCACTCGAACAGGCCCAAAATATTAATAAAACGTGTACCTAAACAACAATAATTATCTAAATGTGTATGAAATTGGTCAGAAAATCCTATAAAACAATTTTAAACCATTTACTGTACTAAAATAAAACAATTTTAAACCATTTTCTGTACTGTAGTGAACATACCTTTGAGCAGCGGTTCGATGGCATACAGGGATGGATGTGGAGAGGATGGAAGGGGGAGGTTACTGCTTGGAAGGAGAGTCCCCTTCCATGATGTGGCGGGGTAGTTCTCCTTCAGGAGTTGTTTCTCTCTCCAATGAAAGGGTGGGCAGATCTATTTCAGGGGTTTCTTCTCTTCTTTGTCTCTTCTTTGGAGGAGAAACAGGCTTTGATGTAGCAGCTTTCTTTTCTTTTGTGAAAAACTGGTCTATTGTTAATTGTTTCTTCCTCCTCTGCAGTATTCTTCGAAAATGATACATGACACTATCATTAAACATATGCACTGCCCGGTTTGCTACTGCAATTTCTGGGTGGTATTTTTCAGCAAAAGCCTGCACATCTGCCCACTTGGAACAAATTTCATTGATGAGAGAACTTGGAACATCCTCCCTTACCTCATCCTCTTCTGAAGATTCCTGCTCCACAATCAGATCCTGCTGCTGTTGTTGTTGCAGGTGCAACAATTCCTCCACAGTCAACTCGGTAGAATGGCTTTCTACAAGCTCATCAATATCATCCTTGTCGACCTCAAGCCCCAAACTCCTGCCCATGACAACAATTTCCTCAACGACATCAGTGTCATCAGAAATTACAGGGGTAGCAGTGCTTGGACCCGCCTCTGGTTGGAAACCTTCAAACTCCCTCTCTGTGACACATGATGGCCACAGCTTACGCCAGGCAGAGTTCAATGTCCTATAGGTCACACCTCGCCAAGCTTGGTCAATCATGTTAACAGAGTTGAGGATGCTGAAGTGTTCCTTCCAGAATTCCTTTAGGGTCAACTTCGTGTCACTGGTCACTTCAAAACACTTTCTGAAAAGGGCCTTGGTATAGAGTTTTTTGAAGTTTGAAATGACCTGTTGGTCCATGGGCTGGAGTATGGGAGTAGTATTGGGGGGCAAGAATTTGATTTTGATAAAGCTGTATTCTTCTTTCAAGTCATCCTCGAGACCTGGAGGATGTGCAGGAGCATTGTCCATAACCAGAAGACATTTCATTGGCAAGCTCTTTTCAATGAGGTAAGCCTTAACCTGGGGGGCAAACACTTCGTTTATCCACTCAGTAAAGAATTGTCTTGTGACCCAAGATTTAGTGTTCGAGCGCCACATAACTGGTAGTGCACTTTTACAAATATTATTTCGTTTGAACACCCGGGGGTTGTCCGAGTGGTACACTAACAAGGGTTTGATCTTGCAATCGCCACTTGCATTTGCACACAGCAACAATGTTAGCCTATCTTTCATTGGCTTGTGACCTGGCATCTTCGTCTCGTCCTTGGTAATGTACGTATTGGCTGGCATTTTCTTCCAAAATAACCCAGTCTCATCACAATTAAAGACTTGTTGTGCGATCAAATTTTGTTCATTTATGTACCGATCGAATTCCCCCACGTATTTATCGGCTGCAATTTGATCCGAACTAGCTGCCTCCCCATGCCTAGTAACACGATGAATACCTGTTCTATTACGAAACTTTTCAAACCAACCCCTGCTCGCTTTAAATGTAAATGAATCACTTTCACTGGTACTCGGACTTTTCTTCACTAATTCTTCATAGATATGCAACGCTTTTTCACAAATGAACGCTTCACTAACACTTTCCCCGGCCAACTGTTTTTCTTTAATAAATATTAAAAGCAACTTTTCCATCTCCTCAATCACTTGTGGCCTTTGCTTAGTTACCGCCGTAACTCCCGTTGCAACATTCGCCTTCTTAATCATTTCTTTATGCTTTAAAAACGTAGAAATGGTCGACTTCGCCATTCCGTATTCTACCGCTAAATCGGACACTCGTACACCATTCTCATATTTCGCTATAATTTCCTTCTTCAACTCGATCGTTGTTCGCACTGTTTTCCTCTTCTCCTTCCCCTTAACACTCATTACTTTCTTGGGACTCATTATGAAAGCTAAAAAAGCAATTAAAAGCACTGAAAATCACTAAATCACAACGAATGCTGATCGCGCGTTGTCTGAGTGACGCTCTCGAGAGAACTGATGCTTCCCGAACAAGCGAGAGTGGCCGAGATGGCGCGATCATCACAAAGCCCATGCGGTCGTCACGTGTTCGGCTGGTCGAGTACCGAATTTTTGGTCGAGCACCGCAGCAAAAATTTCTCGAAAATTTTGGTCGAACTCCGAATTGTTCGAGTATAGAGTCGTTCGACTACCGAGGTATCACTGTATGTAAAATATTTGAGGCTCTATTAGAGCTTTCGAATATGTGATGCATTAGCGTATGTTCATAACCGTTATTGAAAGAAACGCTTTTAATATTAGAATGAATTTGAGGGGTTGGGTTAGGTTTGGCAACCAGTTAAAAGGATCCAGAATTACCAAGACTAATGGAGGATTTGCTGGATTTCTTTATTTTAATTAAGGAAGCAAGAAATATCAAGCGCCTGTGAAGTACATTGAAAGATGGCTGAGCATGTATGTTGTCTAGAGTAAAGGTATGTCCATATCGTCGTCATCCCTCCATAATCAACTAGGCTCGTCTTTCCTGGCTTTTACCCTGAACTAACAGCAAGTTTTCTTTTGTGCTAAAACTGATGGCTTGATTGGCAACCATTAAAACATTTTTCCATGAGTGGGACTGAGAGTGAAATGAATTCTTCACAATAATTAAAATCACCGAATTGCCCCCCCCCCCCCCCCCCCCCTTCCCCACGATACACAAAGATATTGCGGATCCCAATAACCGCTAACTAAATCAGGGGAAGACATCTTAAAACACAGCATGTGAACAATCTGAGAGCAACTTTGCAGCCTGGGTTCCCTACCACTTATGCCGATAGAGGGCTGTAACGTTTTGTTGAGGGTATGCAATTTTATATGATGTGAAAGAAGAGGGGAAAATTTAAGTTTTTACACTAGTTGATTATACTTGGCCTCTGGCGAGGAAGCGAGGAAGCAATATGAACATCAGGGGAGATTTATAGAAATAAAGGCATTTCAAAAGTACATAACTATAATACAAAGCATTCCAGAATACTGTACTACTTACACTTTTTAGGTTGATAGTGAATAAAACTAAATAATTCCTTTTCCCCTTCCTCCACCAACTGCTGGGCAACCCTCAAATCTTTGATATCTTTATTTTCGTCAAATCTTGCTCGTAGTAATGTTGCTCTGTACCGGTACATAGGCCTGAATGGGGAGAATATAAAGTATATAACATTTTAAATACATCAACCAATGGTCTTATATAATATTAGTAAAGCAAATTCTAAACATTAATACTGTATAACATATACCTTCTCATCATGATTCAAATTCAATGAGAAATTGTATAACACCTCTACACTTAAATTTTCAAAAGTCTCAATACAGAATCTCATTTTACACCAGTCACCCGTTGAGATACTACCACTAGAGAGTTATAGGGTCCTTTGACTGGCCAGACAGTACTACATTGGATCTTTCTCTCTGCTTACGGTTCACTTTCCCTTTGCCTACACCGGATAGTCTGGCCTATTCTTCACAGATTCTCATCTGTCCTCATACACCTGACAACACTGAGATTACCAAACAATTCTTCAACGCTGAGATTACCAAATAATTCTTTTTCACCCATGGGATTAACTACTGCACTGTAATTGTTCAGTGGCTACTTTCCACTTGGTAAAGGTAGAAGAGACTCTTTAGCTATTATCATTATTATTATTACTAGCCAAGCTACACCCCTAGTTGGAAAAGCAAGATGCTATAAGCCCAAGGGCTCCAATAGGGAAAAATAGCCCAGTGAGGAAAGGAAATAACGAAATAAATAAATGATGGGAACAAATTATCAATAAATCGTTCTAAAAACAGTAACAACGTCAAAATAGATGTCATATAAAAACTATTAACAACGTCAAAAACAGATATGTCATATATAAACTATAAAAAGACTTGTGTCAGCCTGGTCAACATAAAAACATTTGCTCCGATTTTGAACTTTTGAAGTTCTACTGATTCAACTACCTGATAAGGAAGATCATTCCACAACTTGGTAACAGCTGGAATAAAACTTCTAGAATACTGTGTAGCATTGAGCCTCATGATGGAGAAGGCCTGGCTATTAGAATTAACTGCCTGCCTAGTATTACGAACAGGATAGTATTGTCAAGGGAGATCTGAATGTAAAGGATGGTCAGCGTTATGAGAAATCTTATGCAACATGCACAATGAACTAATTGAACGACAGTGGCAAAGATTAATATCTAGACCAGGAATAAGAAATTTAATAGATTATAAGTTTCTGTCCAACAGCAAGCAGCTTTTCTGGGAGAATGACACTCCAAAATCAAACCATTGTTCTCTAGTCTTGGGTAGTGCCATAACCACTGTACCATGGTCTTTCACTGTCTTGGGTTAGTTTCTTGCTTCAGGGTAGACTCAGACACACTATTATATTTTGTTTCCTTTCCTCAGTGGGTTATTTTCCCTGTTGGGGCCCCTGGGGTTATAGCATTCTGCTTTTCCAACTAGGGTTGATAGCAAAAGTAGGAAAGCGCTGGCAACAGCATTTCCCCCGCCTCAGCCCCTCTTCCTGGAAGGACCAGGTTGAGTGGCTTAAATAGGCTGTGCATATACAGGCTCCTTACAGGAAGAAGTTGCTGGTGGTCTTAACTGGAGTCTAGGAAAGTGGCATTTCTATTATTCAATATTGCAAACATGGCCACAGTTCCCTTTGAAGTGTGAGGTCACATGTGTGCTAAATTATAGAGTCCTGCATGCAGTTCACCACTTCTCCATTGCCACCTACATGTGACTCCTTGAAAGGAGAGACATGGCTGCCAGCACAAATGAGTTCCTCAGGGACAGAGCTACCATTGAGCCAACTGGTTTTGTGAATACGGAGACCAAGGCATCCCTCCTCTTCAAAACACCAGTTGCCCGACAGGTTGCTGGGTAAAATCATAGAACAACACAGAACATTTCTAATAGGAAAAATAGCTTTTCCTACAGAAAATAGTGAGCTTTCAAAAAAAATTTGACCTTTATTTCCACTACAAAGAAGCTGTTCTACCCCTATTGACCCCCCCCCCACCCCGTTCCCAACGAACAAAGGTGAGAACCTGGGACTTTGTGCATGCAACAGAATAAAACTTGATTATTCAAAACTTTTGAAATTTGTAGAAGGCCACAGAACCTAACCTAACCTAGTAGTTACCAGGTCACGACCTTAAAGTTAATCACAGATCCTTACCAAAATCGCACTTTGGACATTTTAACCTTTGAGGGATAGCATGATGAGCTTTTGAAAACTTATTTACTACACCAGGAGTACAGTGATACTCAGATGTGAAACTTGGCTATAGCATCTAAAGAGCCATAATGGCAGCCATTACACTTTGTTACGTTGGGCTCCTTAAGCACAATGACTGAGCTTTATCCCCAAGGTGGAGCCATGATAGCCACCCTGAGACATTTGCACTCACAAATGAGTGTAAAGACGTCCACAAGGGAACAATCTGCATCAGGATTGTTTGCCTCCATCAGCCACAGACCTGGCCACCCGAATCCCTAAGTACCATCATACCCAGCCAAGGTAGAGGGTACTGCAGGTAGCTCTGGTCTAATCCTCCTTCTTCTACTTTGTCTACATCTTCTCCCACTTCTATGTGGGGTCGATGTTTCTGGTCAGCTTTCTCCATCTACCTCTGTCCCACACCTCATCAAAGATCAAAGGTCATCCTTGATACAGTCCACCCACCTTTGCTTATTAATATACCTCTGGTCTAACCCAACCTAACCTAAAGTTCAATTCTGACCAAAGCAACCACAGCAAAGACTATTTGAAGGACATGAAAAAAAAATCACGGGTAATTTACATCAATTATATGAAGCATATATTCATCCAACTGGTTATCTGGTACTTATGTAATCTGAACATAACTATTGCTGTAAATCATACGCTTTTTGCATTTCTCCCCCCCCCCCTCTGGGATTCTCATAATTTCTTTTTACTTCATACTAACACAATTTTCCCAAAAAATTTAACCAGCATGTTTCAATAAATCATTATTAGTAAATTTGTTTAAATCCATAACCATGAATTGCCGGGTAATAATTACTCGGTATTGAGGAGATCAAATTCTAAGTTTGTATAATTGATAATTAACGCCAAATACTAGGTCACTGGGCTAAAGCAAATCGGGAAACATGTTCCACTTGCTAGAATGTAGGAGCAACAAGATAATGTTTAATTGCGACCGAAGCGAGCATACGGAGAAACAAAAACCAATAAATCATTAGTTCAATTAAGGTACGAGGTACAGTAGTAATACGAACACTTATACGATCGAATCCATAGAAAATGGGATGGAAAGTCATGTTTTCTATGAGTCCAGGAGTCCTGGAAAACAATTGTTCTAGTGTTCTGACAGTTTCATTATTATTTCTTAGTAGTCGACCGACCATGACTAAAAAAATTAGGTTTCATTGTATATTATTCCATGGTAATGTAACCTAGGAAAAAAACTACTGCTTCTTATAGAAAAAATTACGCTCTCTTCGAAAATGACACTCGTTCCCGTCGCAAATTAATAGTTTCAGAAATAAATATACATCTATATCCTCCAATAATGGGGGACCCCCAGTGGGAACTCGGGGTTTTGGGTGGGGAAAACATACTGGGGAAACGATATATAAACGTAAAACAAGCCTTTTCTTCTCTATACATTACCTTCTTGAAATTATAACAACTGGAGGAAAATACAAAACAGTATAAATGAATAAACTTTGGAGGCGTCGTTGCAAAGATTGTGTCATGAAAAAATACAGTAACCAGTGCTGCCAACGTCCGATGTAGATCAAATGTTATTTTGTGACCTGTCATACTACTAGGCTAGGTTAGGTGGGTTTGTTAGGTTCTGTGCCCTTTTTGTACATTTTATATATTGAGTAAAACTTATATGGAGAAATTATTTAATATATGGAAATATCTATCATTACTACCTTTAGTTATGTCAACGTACCGTTGGTAACTCTGTGTACCATACGTCAACGTTGGTAACACTGTGTATTATTGGTAACGTTGCTAATGTTATCGTTCGTTCGTAAGAGAAGTGACACCGTGCATCTGTTTGTTTCCGATTGAAATGAACATCAAATTCCCTTAATTCACGTTATTTACTATAGGAAAACAATTATATATCGTTTCCCCAGTATGTTTTCCCCACCCAAAACCCCGAGTTCCCACTGGGGGTCCCCCATTATCGTAGGATATAGATGTATATATATTTCTGAAACTATTCATTTGCGACGGAAACGAGTGTCATTTTTGAAGAGATCGTAATTTTTTCTGTAAGAAACAGTAGTTTTTTTCCTAGGTTACATTACCATGGAATAATATACAAAATTACCAAAAATTACAGCTTTCCACAAGAAAAACATGTTTAAAAGGGAAAAGCTTGTTCCGACCAAAACTATAATAAAGCCGGATGCTATAATACGCCTAAGGGCTCCAACAGGGGAAAATAGCCCAGTAAGGAAATGAAATAAATAAACTGCAAGAGAAATAATGAACAATATAGAATATTTTAAGAACAGTAACATTAAAATACAAAGTTATACTCCATTATGATGACATGCTAGCCTAGAATAGGATTATTACTAAAAAGAAAGGTATTATTGAACTGTATTACAGGGTAATGTAGCATATGTCTAGTAATGAATTATAGCGGTTAATATTATAGAAAAAAAATTGGCAAAATATAAAATCATTGGCCGAAATAACACCAAAACTGGCCATTTCATCATCGTCTTTAAACTTCTAATAGATGCAAAAATAAACCTTCAAAATGTCCTTACCTTTGATCATACCATGACTCAGTGTTTCTCAGAGCCCTCTTGTACAAGGAACATACTTTTCTGGCGTGGCTAACAAGCTCAGTCTGGAGAAACGACATCTTTTTCTCTCGGTCGAAAGACTCGACGAGGTCTCGACCCTATGATGTCGTCTTCGCCGACGGGAAAAATAATCGACACTGCGTCCGATTCTCTTTTAAAGTTGAGGCATACCTAATTAGGATATTGCATTATGTATTGATAACATTTTAATTTCTTTGAGAATTTTTCTATATCCTTATAAATCATATAAGTATGAAATTATTGAAGTATAATCTTGTATGAAAATAGGTAATGCGATTCAGTGAAAACGAAGTCAAAATTAATAAAACCGAACACTTTAAACTTCTTCCTTAATAAAAGTGATAAGAATACTTACTTTACTTTTAGAGGTTTATTTCTCGCCCTCCATCAAACACTAAAGGTCTGTTCAGGCGGGCCTTGGTGTATGAAAAAATAATTCCTTTCCAGTTAATATTTTGCTCTGTATCGTTATCAGTTATTTCGCTAGCATTTGTATTCAGGCTTAATAGTTTTCAGGTCACTATTATAACACTTTCTAAAAAGATAAGTCTTCAGGTTTTTCTTGAAGGCAGCCACATTTGTGCTATTCTTGACATCGAGTGGAAGGTCGTTAAAGAGTCTCGGTGCAGCATAACTGAACGTTCTTCCTCCTATTGCATGATTCACACTAATTTCGAATAGTCTATGGGGGTCATCTGCATGTCTAACTCTTACAGTGGCGCTGGTAGCTTCAGGGTAGGGGATCAAGCAATCACGAAGATATTTTGGCTTATCACCTGTAAGTGCTTTGTGAGTCAACAAGCAAATTTTAAATTCAATCCTAGCCTTAACAGGTAACCAATGTAGATCGATCAGTGCAGGAGTTATTCTCTCCCGAAATTTAATGCCTTTTATCAGTCTAGCCGCCCGGTTTTGCACATTTTGAAGCTTCCTTAGTAGTGTATTGGGCAATTTGTAGTACAGAGAATTGCAATAATCAAGCCTTGATATTACATGACTCACCACTAAAATTTTTGTACTGCCCTCTGTTAAATATTTTCTAATAAATGCTATGTTTCTCAGGTGATAGTTACACACTTTCACTGTGTTCACAATTTGGTCCTTCATTGACAAATTACAGTCTATCAGTACACCCAAATTTTTCACAACAGGCACAATCCCAACATCAGCATCACCAATTTTTATACTTTGAATTAACTGGTAATTCTTCAAAGCCACCCTTGTGCCAAAGAACATACATTCTGTTTTATCATCATTTAATTTGAGCTTTTTCCTCTGCATCCATGTTTTTATTTCAGTCATTATCTCATCAATTTTCTTCTTTGTATCTTGTGTTGTTGAAATTGAGAGGTAAAACTGAGTATCATCTGCATATAGTTTAAAACCCACTTTGTGTTTTTTCAAGATGTGTGATAGCTCGATAGTATATATGTTAAACAAGATAGGGCCCAGGACACTACCCTGTGGTACACCCTTCATAAGAATTCTCTCATTGGATCGGTTTCCAGAAACTTCTACAATAGTCTTCCTGTTCACTAAGTAACTTCGCAAAAATTTCAGTGCTTCCTGAGTCACTCCAATAGACTTCAAGTCGTCAAGTAAGTACTCGTGCACAACAGTGTCAAAAGCAGCACTAAGATCTAACATAATTAAAATTCCACACTTTCCCCCATCAAGAAGACCTATCATATCATTCATTATTGAGCACAAAGTAGTTTCTGTAGAATGATTAGCTCTGTAGGCCGATTGATTTTCCGGGAATACCTGTAACTCGTCAATATGCGCCCACAATTGCTCACTTATGACTTTTTCAATAAGCTTTGACATGTAGGATAAATTTGAAATGGGCCTATATGAATTTAGCTCGTTTACATCACCTTTCCCTTTGTAAATTGGTTTGATCAACGCAGTTTTTTCACAGCTAGGAAAACAGGATTGCGATATACTTAGGTTAATTATGTTCAGGTAAATATTATATACGACTTGTTTGTTTGGAGCTTCACTTATTGAACTGTTTGGGAAAGGGTCGTTTCCACAATATGTATTCTTCATCTCTCTCATAACCTTTAACAAGTCGCACATATTTATCTCCCTAAATTTTATTAACTTCTTTCCCTCTTTCACTGGCATAGCTGACTGTCCCTCCAAGTGATTTTGGGGGAAGCCTCTATAGATTTTATCAATTTTTTCACTAAAGAATATAGCAAAACTCTCTGCACAAACATTATCAGGCAAGACATATTTTTTCTTTAATCCCATCAAATCATCAAGGTTTTTATGAAAGTCCTTCATGTTATTAGTTTTTTTACATTCGCCGTTGTAGAATTTTCTTTTTGTTTTTTCTAACAGGATGTTATAGTCATTTCTGGCCTTATTATATAGACCAGAAATAAACACTATTATTATTATTATTATTATTATTATTATTATTATTATTATTATTATTATCATTATTATTATCATTATTATTATTATTATTATTATCATCATTATTATTTACTAAGTTACAACCTTAGTTGGAAAAGCATGATGCGATAAGTCCAGGGGCCCCAACAGGGAAAATAGTCCAGTGAGGAAAGGATAAATATAATCCTTTAAGGACACTAACAACATTAGGATAATACAATATTGTTGACTAAGGTTATAGACAAGTGTTTTAAAAAATCATTAGAAGAAAATGGTTGTTAAATATTTAGTCATGATCAAAGGTAAATAAATAAAGCTGTGAAATATACGATTCTTCATCATATTTAACAGATATAGTGCGGCTCTTTATAATGTATAATGATAGGCCTATTCAAATTACGTTTAGTAATACCACAGATGTTAGAACCATAACAAATTAACATTAGTTGAATAAACTTTATTGAAGATTTTAAAGGAGGGATTAAAGTAGAAGAATATAAAGCTATAGTAAAGCATAAGTATAAGACTTTAAAGGGGCGAGTAAAGTAGAAGAATAAAATTGGTTGAAAAAGTATAGGACGTAAAATGGGCAAGTAAAGTAGAGAATAGAATGGGGAAGTAAAGTAGAAAACTTTAAAGAGGTGATTGAAGTAGAAGAATAAAAAGGAGTAACGTAGATGAGTGTAAAGGGATGATTAAAGTAGAAGAATTAAAAGGGGGATAAAGTAGAACATCTTAAATGGCTGATTAAAGTAGAATAATAAAAATGAGTAGCCTAAAGTAGAAGACTTTAAAGGGGTGATTAAAATGGAAAAATAAAAAGGGAAAGTGAAAAACAAATTAAAAGGGGCAAGTAAAGTAGAAGACTTGAGAGGGGTGAGTAAAGTAAAAGAATAAAAAGGGGAAGTAGAAGGCTTGCAAGGGTTAGTAAAGTATGACTTAAATGGATTAGGTAACGTAGAAGAGTAAAAAGGGGGAGTAAAGTAGAAGACTTTAAAGGGGTGATTGAAAGCAAAGAATGAAAAGGGAAGAGAAATGGAAAACTTAAATGGGGCAAGTTAAGTAGAAGAATAAAAGGGGAGTAAAGTAGAAGGTTTAAAGGGGGTGAGTAAAGTAGAAGAATAAAAAGGGAAGTACAGTAGAAGACTCAAAATGAGAGAGTAGCCTAGAGTAAAAGACTTTAAAGGGGTGGTTAAAGTAGAATAAAAATGAGGAGCAAAAGAGAAGACTTGAAATGGGTAAAGTAGAAGAATAAAAAGGGGAGTAACGTAGAAGAGTTAAAAGGGGTGAGAAAAGTAGAAGACTTAAAAGGGGTGAGAAAAGTAGATTAAAAAGAGGCAAGTTGAGTAGAATAAAAAGGGGGAGTAAAGTAGAACACTTAAAAGGGGAGAGTAAAGCAAAAGATTTAAAGGGGTAGCCTATGTAGAATGAAAAGGGGGAGGTAAACAGAAGTCTTGCATGAGGAGAGGAAAGAAGAATAAAATGGGGTGTAAAGTAAAATTAAGAATTCAAATGGGGGTGTAGCTAGGGGCAGGAGGCACATTAAAAAGACCCTTAAGTATAAGGCAACTGTAGATGACATGGACTGAAAAGCATTGATAACATTACCTCTTTCGTATGCATCAATAATTCATGTAATTTGCTTTGAATTTAATGAATATTAAATTATCTGATTTTGAATAACCTTTCTTCATCTGATAGTATACTAAGTACTTCTTGGACTCCTTTGCATCCATTTTTGCCTGTTTTCCTTTTTTCTCGCTACATATATAAGAAAAGAATAACAACGTTGTAACCAGTATTTAATGAAGCAAAATTAAGATCACAAATGGCTTTAAGTCACTAACAACTCACAAGTTCTAGTCATTGTTTTCTGATATAGTTATGAACTTTACTCCTTTCTCCAAGTCTTGGCAACCCACACTGTATTACGATATGATAATTGTGTAAATGAATCCTTATAAATGTTTACTATATATTCTTACTGGCATTGCTTTCCTCTTTTCCTTTTCTGTTGCCTTTGATTATTATTATTCATCTTTTAATTTGATTTCTTAATTCAGTGTTCTGGAGGTACTTTACCCCTTTCATATATTTTCCTTCTGCTCTCACCCACTCTTCTTCTTATCCTCTATTAGGGCTGAAAAACTTTTTTATTTTCTTCAATTGCTCTCAGAGCATTTCCATTCCATCACCTTATCCCAGCAATGCTCTTCTTTTATATATTACTTCACAGGAAGTGAGCCATGGGTACAACACAAATGGGGCTAAATAATACATGAACTAAAAGAAAATCATCCACTAAATCTATCTACCAAGGCACTTCCCCCCATTTTGGGGAGTAGCCAACATAAAAAAAAAGGGGGGGGGGGGCTTTTCTTCTCTTTGGTCCTTCCAGCCTGACAAGGGATTCATTTGTATTTGGTTGGTACTCCTAGGGATGAAATAAGAATTAAACTGTACAGCTTTAAGTAGTAGTCACATCATGCAAACAAAAAGCCCTGTGCATGACCAAGATGAAAATAATACAATAGCCAAATGAGCTGTAAGTTATATAAGATGAAGATTGAGAACAGGCTATCGCACTCTAGTATCCTATTATAGGTGAAAAAGGTATGCTATTAGCAAAATAAAGATAGTAGACTCACCAGATTTTCGGTTATGAACCCAAAAATTGTATACCATAGTTTGACCTTGTAATACACAAGGGCTATTGATAGCTGTGGTCATAGTTTACTTAGAGGTCCATGCATAAGAAGAGTGCATGTTCTCTTCATTATTTCTAACAACCTTCATGACCGCATGAGCTTCTTTCTCCTTGCAGAAATGTTCAACCAATTCCTCATCATATCTAATAATGACCTTAACCACCTCTCTTCCATCCTTGATGCATATTGAAAAGATTTAATACAGTATTACTAGTTGAAAACTTATGCTATATTGGCAACTAAATAAATTTTACTAGTAATTCTGTTAAACTATATCAATAACAGGATGCATAATGGTTTGCTACCCTTAACTTTCTATTTTCTGAAAACACCTCTTGTGCATTCACATGATGGCCCAACCTTCTTTATTGGCACTTTTATTTTATTTGGTAAATTTTCATGCATTAGCTCGCATCGACATGAAACCCAAAATACCGTGAAATTTTGGTCCTAGGGTCAGAGAACTCATCCCCAACCTTCACCAACTGACCGCAGCTTACGTATGGTTGGATAACAGCCTAAAAAACTCGCTACATGGTTTTCACATAGTTCACTCACTGTAATTGTATAGTAAAGTATTGTAGAAACTTCTATTTATAAACAATTTCCTTAATAAACTCCTAAATTGCCTATGATACTAAATAAACTAACTACAGTACTGTACTTCTAAATTTCATACTATCCATTTCACAGTCCAAAATCCTTAAAATCTAACTACAGTACTGTAATGTATTGAATTTTGTGATTTCTTTTAATATATATACTGTAATCTAGTTATGTTTAAATTTTACTTTAATATAATTTCCCTCTACTGTTTCATTACATTAAATTTCACAAGCACTCCCCTGTTGCTATTTTCATCCAACCAGCCCCAATTTGGTTGCTCGTTGAAGAAATAGTTTCCATAGAACTTTCTTATTTGATTAAAAAAAATGTTATTTTCATTAGTAAAATAAATTTTTGAATATACTTACCCGGTGATCATGTAGCTGCAGCTCTGCTGCCCGACAGAAAAAACCTACGGGCGGGATACGCCAGCGATCGCTATACATGTGGGGGTGTACAACAACAGCGCCATCTGTCGAGTAGGTACTCCAGTACTTCTTGTCAACAAAGAACCAATTTTCTCCTCGGTCCACTGGGTCTCTATGGGGAGGAAGGGTGGGTCCTTTAATTCATGATCACCGGGTAAGTATATTCAAAAATTTATTTTACTAATGAAAATAACATTTTTCAATATTAATCTTACCCGGTGATCATGTAGCTGATTCACACCCAGGGGGGTGGGTGGAGACCAGCATACATGTTAACATTAGAAGCTAAGTATCCCGTATTTCATTTTAGCAGTTATTCAAAATAACAAACATAAAATTAATAAGTACCTGGTAAGGAAGTCGACTTGAACCATTACTCTGCCTTTTTAAGTACGTCTTCCTTACTGAGCCTCGCGATCCTCTTAGGATGCTGAGCGACTCCTAGGTGCTGAAGTATGAAGGGCTGCAACCCATACTAAAGGACCTCATCACAACCTCTAATCTAGGCGCTTCTCAAGAAAGAATTTGACCACCCGCCAAATCAACCAGGATGCGAAAGGCTTCTTAGCCTTCCGTACAACCCAAAAACAACAATAAAAAGCATTTCAAGAGAAAGATTAAAAAAGGTTATGGGATTATGGGAATGTAGTGGTTGAGCCCTCACCTACTACTGCACTCGCTGCTACGAATGGTCCCAGGGTGTAGCAGTTCTCGTAAAGAGACTGGACATCTTTAAGGTAAAATGATGCGAACACTGACTTGCTTCTCCAATAGGTTGCATCCATTACACTCTGCAGAGATCTGTTTTGTTTGAAGGCCACTGAAGTAGCGACAGCTCTAACTTCATGTGTCCTTACCTTCAGCAAAGCATGGTCCTCCTCATTCAGATGAGAATGGGCTTCTCTAATCAAAAGTCTGATGTAATAAGAAACTGCGTTCTTCGACATCGGTAAAGCAGGTTTCTTAATAGAACACCATAAAGCTTCTGATTGTCCTCATAATGGCTTCGTACGTCTTAAATAGTACTTAAGAGCTCTTACTGGGCATAGCACTCTCTCTTGTTCGTTTCCAACCAAATTGGACAGACTTGGAATCTCGAACGATTTGGGCCAAGGACGAGAAGGGAGTTCGTTTTTAGCTAAAAAACCAAGCTGTAAGGAACATGTAGCCGTTTCAGATGTAAATCCTATGTTCCTGCTGAAGGCGTGTATCTCACTGACTCTTTTAGCTGTTGCTAAGCAAACGAGGAAAAGAGTCTTCAAAGTGAGATCTTTAAAAGAGGCTGATTGAAGCGGTTCAAACCTTGCTGACATCAGGAACCTTAAAACCACGTCTAAGTTCCAACCTGGTGTGGCTAACCGACGCTCCTTAGAGGTCTCAAAAGACTTAAGGAGGTCCTGTAGATCTTTGTTGTTGGAAAGATCTAAGCCTCTGTGGCGGAAGACTGCTGCCAACATGCTTCTGTATCCTTTGATCATAGGAGCTGAAAGGGATCTTACTTTCCTTAGGTGTAAAAGGAAGTCAGCTATCTGCGTTACAGAGGTACTGGTTGAGGATACTGAATTCGCCTTGCACCAGCTTCGGAAGACTTCCCATTTTGACTGGTAGACCTTGAGAGTGGATGTCCTCCTTGCTCTGGCAATCGCTCTGGCTGCCTCCTTCGAAAAGCCTCTAGCTCTTGAGAGTCTTTCGATAGTCTGAAGGCAGTAAGACGAAGAGCGTGGAGGCTTGGGTGTACCTTCTTTACATGCGGCTGACGCAGAAGGTCCACTCTTAGAGGAAGAGTCCTGGGAACGTCTACTAGCCATTGCAGTACCTCGGTGAACCATTCTCTCGTGGGCCAGAGGGGAGCAACCAACGTCAACCTTGTCCCTTCGTGAGAGGCGAACTTCTGCAGTACCTTGTTGACAATCTTGAACGGGGGGAACGCATAAAGGTCTAGATGGGACCAATCCAGAAGAAAGGCATCTACGTGAACTGCTGCTGGGTCCGGAATCGGTGAGCAATAATTTGGGAGCCTCTTGGTCATCGAGGTAGCGAACAGATCTATGGTGGGCTGACCCCACAGGGTCCATAGTCTGTTGCAAACATTCTTGTGAAGGGTCCATTCTGTTGGGATGATCTGACCCTTCCGGCTGAGGCGGTCTGCCATGACATTCATGTCGCCTTGAATGAACCTCGTTACAAGCGATATGTTTCGATCTCTTGACCAGGTGAGGAGGTCCCTTGCGATCTCGAACAACGTCATCGAATGAGTCCCTCCTTGCTTGGAGATGTACGCCAAGGCTGTAGTGTTGTCGGAGTTCACCTCCACCACCTTGCCTAGAAGGAGGGACTTGAAGCTTCTCAAGGCCAGATGAACTGCCAGTAGCTCCTTGCAGTTGATGTGAAGTGCTCTTTGATCCGGATTCCACGTGCCCGAGCATTCCCGACCGTCCAGTGTTGCACCCCAGCCCGTGTCCGATGCGTCCGAGAAGAGAAGGTGGTCGGGGGTCTGAACAGCCAGTGGTAGACCTTCCCTGAGAAGAATGTTGTTCTTCCACCAAGTCAGTGCAGACTTCATCTTCTCGGAAATAGGAACTGAGACCGCTTCTAGCGTCATGTCCTTTCTCCAGTGAGCAGCTAGGTGATACTGAAGGGGCCGGAGGTGGAGTCTCCCTAACGCGATGAACTGGTCCAGCGATGAAAACGTCCCTATTAGACTCATCCACTGTCTGACTGAACATCGGTTCCTCTTCAGCATGCTCTGGATGCATTCTTGGGCTTGACTGATTCTGGGGGCCGACGGAAAAGCCCGAAAAGCTTGATTCTGAATCTCCATACCTAGATAGACTATAGTTTGGGATGGGACGAGTTGGGACTTTTCTATATTGACCAGGAGACCCAATTCCTTGGTCAGATCCAGGGTCCATTTGAGATTCTCCAGACAGCGACGACTTGACGCAGCTCTTAAAAGCCAGTCGTCCAAATAGAGGGAGGCTCTGATGTCTGCTAAATGTAGGAATTTGGCAATATTCCTCATCAGTTTGGTAAACACTAGAGGTGCCGTGCTTAGGCCAAAGCACAAGGCTTGGAACTGGTAAACCACCTTCCCAAAGACGAACCTTAGGAAAGGTTGGGAATCTGGGTGGATGGGGACGTGAAAGTATGCGTCCTTTAGGTCTAACGAGACCATCCAGTCTTCCTTCCTGACCGATGCTAGCACCGACTTCGTCGTCTCCATGGTGAACGTCTGCTTGGTGACAAAGACATTTAGAGCACTGACGTCTAGCACCGGTCTCCACCCTCCTGTCTTCTTCGCTACTAAGAAGAGACGGTTGTAGAAGCCCGGGGATTGATGGTCCCGGACTATGACTACCGCTCCCTTTTGTAGCAAGAGAGACACCTCTTGCTGTAAAGCTAGCCTCTTGTCCTCCTCTCTGTACCTGGGAGAGAGGTCGATGGGAGTTGTTGCTAGAGGGGGCTTGCGCAAGAATGGAATCCTGTACCCCTCTCTGAGTAACTTCACAGACTGTGCATCTGCACCCCTGTTCTCCCAGGCCTGCCAGTAGTTCTTGAGCCTGGCTCCCACTGCTGTCTGGAGAAGATGGCAGTCAGACTCTGCCTTTTGAGGACTTGGAACCCTTCTTCTTTTTGCCACGTTGACTATCGGCACGGGTACCTCCTCTGCTGGAGGTTCTGCCACGAAAGGGCGGAATGAACCTAGACGCTGATGTGTCCATCCTAGGTCTAGGCACGGAAGGTAAAGCTGTGACTTTACGTGCGGATGACGCCACCAGGTCATGGGTGTCTTTCTGGATCAACGAGGCGGCAATCCCCTTGATCAGCTCTTCAGGAAAGAGACACTTGGATAGCGGAGCAAACATCAGCTCTGACTTCTGACATGGTGTGACTCCCGCCGACAAGAAGGAGCAAAGGTGATCTCGCTTCTTAAGAACTCCAGACACGAAAGAAGCCGCAAGCTCGCCAGACCCATCCCGAATGGCTTTGTCCATGCAGGACATGATGAGCATGGCAGAGTCCTTATCCGAAGGGGAGGTCTTTCTGCTCAACGCTCCCAAACACCAGTCCAGGAAGTTGAAGATCTCAAACGCACGGAAAACTCCCTTCAAAAGATGGTCCATGTCCGAAGAAGTCCAGCAAATCTTGGACCGTCTCATAGCCAGTCTGCGGGGAGAGTCTACCAGACTTGAGAAGTCGCCCTGGGCAGAGGCAGGAACTCCCAAGCCGAGAACCTCTCCTGTGGCATACCAAACGCTAGATCTGGAAGCAAGCTTGGCCGGGGGAAACAAGAAGGTTGTCTTCCCAAGTTGCTTCTTGGCCTGCAGCCACTCTCCCAGTACCCTTAAAGCTCTCTTGGACGAGCGAGCGAGTACGAGCTTCGTAAAGGCAGGAGCTGCTGACTGCATGCCTAAAGCGAACTCAGAGGGAGGTGAGCGTGGAGCTGCAGACACAAACTGCTCCGGATACAACTCCTTAAACAGGGCAAGGACTTTCCTAAAGTCTAAGGAGGGAGGCGTAGTCTTGGGTTCATCTATGTCGGAGTGTTGATCGTCCAAATGCGCAGCTTCGTCGTCATCAGAGATTCCTTCATCCGAATGCTGAGGAGGAAGCGGCAAAGGAGGAGAAGAAAGCTGAACGGCTGAATCCGGCAGCACGGGTGCATGCGTAGCTGCACTGGATCCAACATCATGCCGCTGCTGGTCAGTCTGAGAGCTGGCAACAACAAAAGCGGAGTGGTGGTGCGTGGTGGGGACTGCCGTGGGTTGCGGAGACTGCCGCATTGCGTCAAAACACGGCAGCTTGACTGCACCTTCCCACTGCTGATGCGGTAGCTCACGCATGTCAACGGAGGGTGCCGCACGTCGGCTAACGTCAACATGAGTCTGGCAGGGTCGACTGCGCATCGGTGGTGGAGCTCTCACAGCCGGAGTGTGGGAGCAGGCAGCCGCAGTGTCAGCTGAGCGCACAACCGTGGCAGGTTGTAGGTTAACGGGTGCAGCGTCAACCTTCTCAGCACGATACTCCTGCATGAAGGAAGCTAGCTGAGTCTGCATAGACTGCAGCAAAGACCACTTAGGGTCTACAGCGGTTGGTGTGGCAACAGACGGAGTGATTGCCTGCTGCGGAACCACTCTACCTCTCTTGGGAGGTGTGCAGTCTTCGGAAGACTGCGGCGAGTCCGAACTGACCCAGTGGCTACACCTGGGCCGTTGGGCTCGCTCGGAAGGGACCTTGCGCTTGAGAGGTCGTGAGACCTTGGTCCAGCGTTTCTGACGAGAAACTTCTTCCGCAGACGAGGAATGAATGGGCTCACTCGTCTGTTTGTGGGTGGGACGATCTCTGCAAGATACGTCCTCAACCACTGAGGGTACGTCTGTACGCTGATCAAGGCCTGTCGAACCCTTTGGTCGTACGACATTGCTTCTCCCCTGGGCTTGGGAGCTTGCAAGAGGTCCCTTACTGGGAGGACGACAGGCACGAACAGACGCACCCTCATGCGTAACACTGACACTTTTCACTTCACTTGCACTCACTACACTTCCCACTGCACTTTTCTCCTTCAACTCTTTGACGTCAGCCAAGAGTTGATTGCGGTCATTCGCTAATGACTCCACTCTGTCACCAAGAGCCTGAATGGCACGCATCATATCCGCCATCGAGGGTTGATGAGAGCTAGTAGAAGGGTCGGGTGTAACCACTACAGGGGAAGGAATAGGTTGTGGGGCATGGGGAGAGGAAAAATCAAAAGAGCGAGACGAACTCCTCCTGATCCTATCCTTCTCTAGCCTACGTGCATTCTTAAGGACTTCTTGAAAATCGAATTCCGAAAGCCCAGCGCTTTCCTCACATCGATCTTCCAATTGACAGGCTTTACCCCTACAATTGGAACAAACGGTGTGAGGATCTATAGAGGCCTTCGGAAGACGCCTAGAACAGTCCCTAGCGCTACACTGCCTGTACTTGGGGACTTGAGTAGGGTCAGACATCTTGAATTAGTCAAAGGGGGAAATCCAAAATCTATCCAAGTCGTCAACAAATAATCCAAAATCTAATCAATGAAAGCTTGATAAAGTATTGATGATAACTTCTGTACAGCGAAAGCTAATAACTAGAGAGAATACATCACCAAATAGCGTGAAAATCAACTCCAGAAACAACAGCGTATCAAGTAGGTCTTGCCGGTGGCACGACAGAGAGAAAATTGGTTCTTTGTTGACAAGAAGTACTGGAGTACCTACTCGACAGATGGCGCTGTTGTTGTACACCCCCACCTGTATAGCGATCGCTGGCGTATCCCGCCCGTAGGTTTTTTCTGTCGGGCAGCAGAGCTGCAGCTACATGATCACCGGGTAAGATTAATATTGAAAAATTGCATTTTCATTTAAAAGAAAGCTCTTTAAAGATATCATAACATGAAATATGTTCAACTCTATTCACTGGTCTCTTTCCATATCTAATATATACTCTGCAGTTCAGAAAAAGTAAGGTCGAAAATTCATTCTTTGTTTGACTGTGGTGTTAAATTCTGATAAGGAAAATTAATACCGATTAGAGTTAAACATGCTTCATATTACGATGTTATATTTTTCGATTCTTTTTTTTTAAAGTGCAATTTTTTTTTGTTACCAGGTAAAAAAGTTATCAGATTATCATAAACTGTATATGAATAAAAAAATCCTTATTTTTCAACCTTAAATAACAAAATTATTCAAGATTCAATAACAAAATAAGAACAATTAAATTTCCACAGAGAGAGAGAGAGAGAGAGAGAGAGAGAGAGAGAGAGAGAGAGAGAGAGAGAGAGAGAGAGAGAGAGAGAGAGAGAGAAAACTTTAATATACAATACTGATTTTATGAAAGTTTTGTTTAATAATTTTTATTAGTAAAATCTTTATGCCAAAGGCTTAGCACTGAATAGTTTGCTTGAGTTAGCAATAAAGTTATTTTGTACACTTCTGAATTGTAATTTATAGTTTTTTCATTACTGCTTTATAACTAACATTACTATGATTAATTTTTTTTTATAAAGGATAGTATCATATTATTACAACATCAATATATAGTATACAGTATAGCAAGAGAGGTAAAAATGAAAAATATGAATCAGGATACTAAGAATTATACATTGCTCATCGATCAGAACAGAGAGGATGATGTGAGTTCATGAAAACCTGAAATTATTGATTGGAATATTTGGCATATCTCAATATTCTATGTAAATAACCGAAATGGCAAATCTTTGAATATGAGAAAATCAAGGGTTGACAGAATTCTTAATTCACTTACAGCCCTGAATCCACCACAGTTTGTGATTCAGAAAAGGAAACCATAAGATAAGCAGTATTATTCCTGGTTTCTTACCTACAAAGAATGACCTAACAGATAATACTTCCAAACTTTATATTAACCCTCTTACCCCCAGGCTATTTGGAACTTTCCAACCCTTAACCGCCAGGGGTTATTTTTTTTCAAGCACATTTTACAGTATATTTTTTTTTAATTGCTCTAACAGCCTTAATTTTCGTCATAGAGAGGTCAGGTTGGTCTCATTCTCTTGGAAAATGCCTTTAGTTTCTCAAAAAAATTATCAAAATTATGCAAAAAAAAAAAAATGTAAATAGCAGTTTTTTGCAAGGACGTACCGGCACGTCCATGGGGGTAAAGGGATGAGTTTTGTGAAACGTACCAGTACGTCCTTTGGGGGTAAAAGGGTTAAGTGGATTTGTGACATAATGCACAACACTTAATTACTTAGAACTTTTAGTCATTGTAAATTACCCCCAAACATGATGGATGGGGGATAAACCTAGTACAGTACAAAACTCTATAAATGAGAAAGCAATGACCCTTTTTAAAGAAAGCCAAAACAAGACGTGGTATGATCACATATTCATCAAAGAAGCTGATTGCTTGAGATAAGATATACACGCTGTTGTTCAAGGGAAATGAGACAAATACTCTGTTGCTTAAGAACAATTCAACCCATGGCTAATGTACTGTACATCAAATGAACAATAGCATATCGCAAAACTTGCAACTACCTTTTTATTTAGTCCTGGTGATATTTTCGACCAAAAATTTTTTCGTTACTTTTCCTTGACGAAACCAGATAGAACAAAAAGCTAAAGATTCAATGATACGTGTAGCTCATAATCGAATGAAGGGTGCAACTGCACTGTTTTTACAAAATACTTAAGTAAAACATCTAAAAAATGTTATTTTTATTAATAAAATAAATTTTTGAATATACTTACCCGGTGATCATATAAGCTGCAACTCTGTTGCTCGACAGAAAAACCTACGGTCAAAATACGCCAGCGATCGCTATGCAGGTGGGGGTGTACATCAACAGCGCCATCTGTCGAGCAGGTACTTAGTACTCCAAGTAAACAAAGAACCAATTTTCTCCTCAGTCCACTGGGTCTCTATTGGGGAGGAAGGGAGGGTCCTTTAATATATGATCACCGGGTAAGTATATTCAAAAATTTATTTTATTAATAAAAATAACATTTTTCAATATTAAACTTAGCCGGTGATCATATAAGCTGATTCACACCCAGGGGGGTGGGTAGAGACCAGCATAACATGTTTACATTATTATGAGCTAAGTATTTTGTATTTCATTTTAGCAGTTATTCAAAATAACAAACATAAAATAAATAAGTACCTGGTAAGGAAGTCGACTTGAACAATTACTCTGCCTTTTTAAGTACGTCTTCCTTACGGAGCCTCGCGATCCTCTTAGGATGCTGAGCGACCCCTAGGATCTGAAGTATCAAGGGTTGCAACCCATACAACAGGACCTCATCAAAACCTCTAATCTAGGCGCTTCTCAAGAAATGACTTTGACCACCCGCCAAATCAAGTAGGATGCGAAAGGCTTTTTAGCCTTCCGGACAACCCAAAAACAATAATAAAACATTTCAAGAGAAAGATTAAAAGAGGTTATGGAATTAGGGAATTGTAGTGGTTGAGCCCTCACCCACTACTGCACTCGTTGCTACGAATGGTCCCAGAGTGTAGCAGTTCTCGTAAAGAGACTGGACATTCTTAAGATAAAAAGACGCGAACACTGATTTGCTTTTCCAATAGGTTGCGTCGATTATACTTTGCAGAGATCTATTTTGTTTAAAGGCCACGGAAGTTGCGACAGCTCTAACTTCGTGTGTCCTTACCTTCAGCAAAGCTTGGTCTTCCTCATTCAGATGGGAATGAGCTTCTCGTATTAACAGTCTGATAAAAATAGGATAAAGCATTCTTTGACATAGGCAAAGATGGATTCTTAACTGAACACCATAAAGCTTCAGACGGGCCTCGTAAAGGTTTTTAAATAGAACTTAAGAGCTCTTACAGGACATAAGACTCTTTCTAGTTCATTTCCAACCATACGATAAGTTTGGAATATCGAACGATATTGGTCAAGGCCGAGAAGGCAGCTCGTGTTTGGCTAGAAAACCAAGTTGTAGAACATGTAGCCGTTTCGGATGAGAATCCGATGTTCTTGCTGAAGGCATGAATCTCACTGACTCTTTTAGCTGTGGCTAAGCATATCAGGAAAAGAGTCTTTAAGGTGAGATCTTTCAGGGAGGCTTATTGTAGCGGTTCGAACCTGTCTGACATAAGGAATCTTAGTACCACGTCTAAATTCCAACCAGGTGTAACCAAACGACGCTCCTTCGTGGTCTCAAAAGACTTAAGGAGGTCCTGTAGATCTTTATTGTTGGAAAGATCTAAGCCTCTGTGACGGAAGACTGATGCCAACATGCTTCTGTAACCCTTGATAGTGGGAGCTGAAAGAGATCGTTCTTTCCTCAGACATAAGAGAAAGTCAGCTATTTGAGTTACAGAGGTACTGGTCGAGGATACGGATAATGACTTGCACCAGATTCGGAAGATTTCCCACTTCGATTGGTAGACTCTAAGGGTGGATGTTCTCCTTGCTCTAGCAATCGCTCTGGCTGCCTCCTTCGAAAAGCCTCTAGCTCTCGAGAGTCTTTCGATAGTCTGAAGGCAGTCAGACGAAGAGCGTGGAGGCCTTGGTGTACCTTCTTTACGCGTGGCTGACGTAGAAGGTCCACCCTTAGGGGAAGTGTTCTGGGAACGTCTACTAGCCATCGAAGTACCTCGGTGAGCCATTCTCTCGCGGGCCAGAGGGAAGCAACTAGCGTCAACCATGTCCCTTCGTGAGAGGCGAACTTCTGCAGTACCTTGTTGACAATCTTGAACGGAGGGAATGCATATAGATCTAGATGTGACCAATCTAGTAGAAAAGCATCTATATGAACTGCTGTTGGGTCCGGGATTGGTGAGCAAAATATTGGGAGCCTCTTGGTCATCGAGGTTGCGAAGAGATCTATGGTTGGCTGGCCCCAGGTGGCCCAAAGTCTCTTGCATACATCCTTGTGGAGGGTCCATTCTGTTGGAATTATTTGTCCCTTCCGACTGAGACAATCTGCCATGACATTCAAGTTGCCTTGGATGAACCTCGTTACTAGTGATATGTCTAGACCTTTTGACCAGGTGAGGAGGTCCCTTGCGATCTCGTACAATGTCAGAGAGTAGGTCCCTCCTTGCTTGGAGATGTACGCCAAAGCCGTGGTGTTGTCCGAGTTCACCTCCACCACTTTGCCTTGAAGGAGAGACCTGAAGCTTTTCCAGGTCAGACGTACTGCCAGTAGCTCCTTGCAGTTGAAATGCATTGTCCTTTGACTCGAGTTCCATAATCCCGAGCATTCCCTACCGTCTAATGTCGCACCCCAGCCTACGTCCGATGCGTCCGAGGAGAGAACGTGGTTGGGAGTCTGAACAGTCAGGGGAAGACCCTCTCTAAGGTTGATATAGTCCTTTCACCAAGTCAGACAAGACTTTAACTTTCCGGAAACCGGGATCGAGACCGCTTCTAGCGTCTTGTCCTTTTTCCAGTGAAAAGCTAGATGGTATAGAAGAGGACGGAGGTGTAGTCTTCCTAGTGACACAAATTGATCCACGGATGACAGTGTCCCTACCAGACTCATCCACAGCCTGACTGGGCAGCGTTCCTTCTTCAGCATCTTCTGGATGGATAGCAGGGCTGGGGGCTGATCGTCTTGTTCAGCAACGTCCTCATCAGAGGGTTCCTCATCCGAAACTGATGAGGAAACGGCAACGGAGTGGGCAACGTCTGACTCGCTGAATCCGGTCGCACTGGTGGATGCGTGACGGAGCCGGACGCAATATCATGGCACTGCTGCACAGTCTGTGAACTGTCAACAACCATGGGTGCGCGAGGAAGTACAGCGTCAACCCGAAACTGTCTAGACTGTCTGGGTTGTGCAGTCAACACCCTACCGGGTTGCTGAGGTTGACACACTGCGTCACAACAAGTCACCTCTGCTGGTTGTTGAACGTCCTGAACGTCAACAACCACCTCCGAGCGTCGCTTAACGTCAACGTGCGACTGGCAACCCACACTGGGTCGCATCGGTGGAGGAACCACCTCAACTGGCAGACGCGAGTAGGTTACCTCAGCGTCAACAGGGCGCACAACCGACCGGTTGGAAGGTTGTTGGCCAGAAGGAGGAACCACCTCAACTGGCAGACGCGAGTAGGTTACCTCAGCGTCAACAGGGCGCACAACCAACCGGTTGGAAGGTTGTTGGCCAGAAGGTTCTTCTCCGCATTTAAGTCCTCTATCAAGGACGCAAGCTTGGACTGCATGTCTTGCAGCAAAGCCCATTTAGGGTCTACGGGAGCAGGTGTGGCAACAGACGGGGTTAGCGACTGAGGCGGAACCATTTACCATCCCTGAAAGCCTTGTTATGTGTGACATAATAGTACAGCAAAACTTCAAAGGCTCGACAAAAGTTGAGAAGTTGACCTGTAAACAACTTGGAGCGTCTCCTGGCTAGGCGCCAGGGCGAGTCTACCAGAATTGAGAAGTCTATCTGGGCAGAGGCATGAACTCCCAAGCCGAGAACTTCTCTCGTGTCCTATCAGACTCTCGCTCTATAAGCCAGTTTAAAAGAAGGGAAATCAAAGGCTGTATCCCTAAAACTCCTCCTGGTGCAAAAACCAGTCGCCTAGCCAACGTAACGCTCTCTAGGAGAGCGAGAGAGCACTAGCTTAAAAACAACGGCTTCGAAGTAGCTAGGCCTAGTGTAAGTTCTGACGTTTAGGCGAACGAGGAGCAGCAGTTACAAGATCCGGACGAAGATCCTTAAAAAATCATCATGATTTAATTAATGTCCATAGGAGGCTAAGCAGCTTAAGGCTCCTCTCCAAATGACAGAGTCCTCAAGGGAATATCAGTAGGAGGGAGAACAGCACTTTCTCATCCACAGGAACCTTGTCCGATAAAAGCTAGGTTATCTCAGTGTCTCTCTCACTGGTGCATTAGTAGCAGACCAGAAGGCAACGTCATGTAACTGCTTGACAGTCTGTGAACTGTCAACAACTGAACTGTCAACCACAACAGGTGCGTGAGGACATACAGCACTGGTGCATTAGTAGCAGACCAGAGGGCAACGTCATGTAACTGCTTGACAGTCTGTGAACTGTCAACAACTGAACTGTCAACCACAACAGGTGCGTGAGGACATACAGTGTTCACTCGAGACTGCTTTGACTGTCTATACTGAGCAGTCAAAACAACTCTAGAATGCGGAGGTTGACGCACCGCGTCAAAACAAAACAACTTAGACTGTTGTTGTACCTCGCGAACGTCAACGGAAGGTTCCGTGCGTTACTGAACGTCAACATGGCAGGGTACACTGGAACGCATGGGTGGCGGGACTCTCTCAGCTGGAGTGCGGCAGAAGGTCGCCTCAGCGTCCACAGGACGCACAACCGTGTTGGTTGTAGGCTAGAGGTTGGTGCAGTGTCAACCTTCTCCGCACGAAAGTCCCGCATCAATGACGTTAACTGAGACTGCATGGTCTGCAGCAAAGACCACTTAGGGTCTACAGGAGCAGGTGCGGCAACAGACGGTGTGACTGCCTGATGCGGTACCGCTTTGCCTCTCTTAGGAGGTGAGCAGTCGTCGGAAGACTGCAGCGAGTCCGAACTGACCCAGTGGCTACAACTGGGCCGTTGGACTTGCGCGGAAGGGACCGACTTGCGCTTAATAAGCTGCGAGACCTTGGTCCATGGTTTCTTACGAGAAACCTCTTCCGCAGACGAGAAATAAATGGGCTCTCTCGTCTTTGTGTGGGTGGGGCGATCTTGGGTAGATACGCCCGAAACCACGGAGGGAAACGTCTGTTCGTTGATCAAGGCCTGACGAACCCATAAGTCGTTCGACATTACTTCTCCCCTGGGCTTGGGAGCTTGCAAGAGGTCCCGGACTAGGTGAACGACAGGCACGAACAGACGAACACTCGGACGCAACACTGTAACACTTTGCGCATATCACTTTATCACTTCGATTTTCTGTTTTGCACTCATTTCACTGAAATCGAAACTTTTACTGATTTCTACCTGAAACACGCAATTCTACCCTTCATTAAAAGGTAGTAATTGCGAAATCAGTCGTATAATGCAGCTCATTAATACTAGCAAAAAACAGAAAACATATATAAAGATAAAAAATTCAGTGGCTGGGAAAGAGACTAAACACTAGTTCAAATAAATTACGTTTACAATCTCTCACCGCACATAGCCTGGGGACAAGAATAAAACCCTAGAAACGTTTTACCTTCTTCCCCGTACAGCGACTAGGGAGGAGAGTAACACGAGAACAACGATACCCGCTTGAACGGAACGTTTTCTCTCCTCTCTCTCCCTCCGTCTCTATCTCTCTCTCTCTTTCTCTCTTGATTTCGCACCTAAGAGAAGAGCCCAATTATATATCGTCAAAAAAACATGTTATTTGACTAAAGGAAAAAACTGAAAGGTTTTCCAAATAAAAAGTTCCTTTAATTTAGAATTTAAAACATTTAAGCTAAGAAAGAATGAACGAAACGTCAGAATCGATTTACTCTTACTGCAAAGTGAAACCGTGATACACTCTCTCTCTATCGTAACGATAGAGCGCATGTTGAACGTCCTGAACGTCAACAACTGCGTAGTCTAAAAAACTAAACGTTAGTTCATCTTTGAAAACAGTACGAAGACTATCAAAGAAATTCTTTCATAAAACATTAAATTTAAAAAGTTTTAAATTCTTTAAAGGCTAAATACGATATAACGGGCTCACGTTGATTAACTTCGGTTCCAAGTTAGGACCGCCTACTATCAGGAAAGGTCGCATATAAACAAAACATAAAAATTTATTTTTATATGTTTATAATAAATGGAAAGTTAATCGAAGAGGCCTAATAAAGGCGGAGAGATATAAAATATATAGATCTATAACGTGTTAAGCAAAATTACTAAAAACCTAAACACACTTCCGTCTAAGGGAAGGGTCGGCCATTTAAAAGTGGAAGAGAGTCCATACTCTCTTTGTCACCGTAATTAAATCTATCCAAAACGAGTTCAAGTTTTGAGATGAAGATAAAACACCTGCATAGCGAAAGCTCAAAACTAGAATAGTGTACTTCACCAAATAGTTGTGAAAACAAATCCAGTTAGTAACAGCGTATTAGTAGGTCTTGCCGGTAGCCCGACAGAGAGAAAATTGGTTCTTTGTTTACTTGGAGTACTAAGTACCTGCTCGACAGATGGCGCTGTTGATGTACACCCCCACCTGCATAGCGATCGCTGGCGTATTTTGACCGTAGGTTTTTCTGTCGAGCAACAGAGTTGCAGCTTATATGATCACCGGCTAAGTTTAATATTGAAAAAAAGTTAATAATCAAAAGGCTTATACTCTTCAAAGACACTGGGATGGGGAAAAATCATTAAAATTATAAATACAGTACACCAATGCTAAAAACAAGCCAGTATATAAAGAAAGAATAACAAGGTATTGAAAATAAAATTTGCACTTAGCTAAAGCTTACCAAATCTGGAAAGACGAGTATTAACTACAGAATTAAAACTAGAGGGATACATGGCCACATGAAAGATTCTTCTTTTCTTCTATGATGTGTATCTGCAGAGCAGCTTCCTGCAGGATTTAGGAATTGTTAACTGATGGGGTTGTTATATAAAGCATGATTAATACAGCAAGTTGACCATGAAACTCCTCCAATATGGTCAAGAAACACTTCAGAAATGGTTAGAAATTTTATTCCGACTTATGAAAAATACACTGAAAAGAAAAAAGGGAGAAAATGTCACTTCATAAAATATTATATTCAATTAATTTATAAAAACAAAATCAACAGTATATACTGTATAAGGAATTGAAAAGGAATCTAGAAAATTTAGGAATATCAGAGAAAATTCTTCGGCAGAGCACTGACAAGTCTTTGATATTCCTATTTCGCAATTTCCATAATAAATAATTCTTTTACCTCAATAGAAATTTATACAATTTGAAAATAAATAAATACATATAAATATATAATTAATTACGTTATAGTGGTTTGCGGACTTTATAACAGTAGAGTGAACCCTCGCTACTTCGCGGTTCGACCATCGCGGATTCACCACTTCGCGGATTTTTTCCATAACCCATATATATACAGTAATATATATATATATATGTATGCATGTATTTATGTATATATGTAGGTATGTATATGTGTATACATATAAATATATATATATATATACACACACACACACATATATATATATATATATATATATATATATATATATATATATATATATATCTAAAGTAGGAAGATGTGATGTAGTTCTAAGGGAAAAGTATGGGAAATATGTCTGGGTAATAAGCAAAGCTCTACCTCCAGTTTGTTTCTTCATTATGATCAGAGATAAATGTAAACAAAACATTGGTTGCCATTTTTTATCGTGCTTTTTAGCGTGTTTAGGAAATGCATGATATAAAATCACCTTTAATATTTGTGCCTGTTTTAGTTTAGGGTACTGTAGTACATGCATTAAGTGTTCTGTACATTAAAGGGTAGTTTGTTAACAGTACTACTTACAAGGGAAGGTTTTAAAAGTCTGAATATACATGTTGAATAAATAGGTAAATAGGGTGTCACTACTTCGCGGATTTTCACCTATCGCGGCCGCGACTGGAACCTATCTACCGCGATAAACGAGGGTTCACTGTACTTGAAATGGTACTTTATGCAACAGAAAGGGATATCACTTATTGTTAGCATAAAGTTCAAATAAAATCTAGTTTGGTTTTTGTACGATAATATTATTTTGAAGGATATCATCGGTACAAACACTATCACCTTCACTACAAAGTCATAGAATTCAACTGTGTTGCCATTAATCACAGAGGTATGGGCACACGGACATTGCCTATGCAACAATTCCTCTTAATTTTGGTCTGTATGACGCAAAGCCATCCATTTTCACTACATGCATCTTAGGAGGCTGGAGAGAAGCATTTGCAGGATATCTCCGGCCAGCAATGTCTATTTCAAAGCGAGATTTGCCTATGATGTATTCAGGAGCCACAGCTTTGCCATCATGATGTTTTACCCATCCAAGGCATATCATTTTATTGAGAGTAAATCCAAAGCTGAAAAAAAGGAAAATAATTTAAGTCAACAGTTATTATTATTATCATTATTACTTGCCAAGCTATAACCCTAGTGGGAAAAGCAAGATGCTACAAGTCCAAGGGCTCCAATAGGGAAAAATAGCCCAGAGAGGAAAGGAAATAAGGAAATAAATAAATGATGAAAACAAATTAACAATAAATCATTCTAAAAACAGTAACAACGTTAAAACAGATATGTCATATATAAACTATTAACAATGTCAAAACAGATATGTCATATATAAACAACAAAAAGACTCATGTCAGCCTGGTCAACAAAAAAAATTTGCTGCAACTTTGAACTTTTGAAGTTCTACTGATTCAACTACCCGATTAAGAAGATCATTCCACAACTTGGTCACAGCTGGAATAAATCTTCTAGAATACTGTATAGTACAGTATTGAGCCTCATGATGTAGAAGGCCTACAAAGTTTTACAATGTTAAAAATATGAAAGAGAAACACGTAAGCCAGGCTTCAAAAGGGATTTCTTATTAAATTCTTTGTTAGCATTACACTTTCAACAGTCAGCTTGAGTTCCTTGCTTCAACAGGGGTTTTCACATCTCCACTTAGGAAATGTTCTCATTACTTAAATAAAGAATCATCATATAATTTCCAATGATCAATATATACTTTCTATTGAGTTATACTGTATACATGATATATTCAGGATTCATTTACAAAAAAAGAATTCCAATACAAATATTTTTCAGTGGAATATGTTATGAAATTTTCAAGACAGATGATCTCACAACATTGAATTCTATATAAAACCCAAATGCCTTTATCATGCATTACCAAGTTTTTATACTCATGATGTTTTATCTCATCTTGTTAAAACCCTATATTTATTTATGAATAATACTTCAAGAGCATTGTTCTCAAGATAAAGTCAGCCCTCATTATTCGCAGGTTCTATTTATGTGGATTTGGCTATATGCTATTGAATAAAAAATCATGTATTCGTGGCTTTGCGATATGTGCTCTTGTGGCCTGATGTTTCAAACCGACCACACTCCTTTGCGCCTGGCATGATTTGTGCCGTTTCCCTTTCTTCACAGTACAACACCCCATCTCTCGCTGACTCTGCCTCAGTCCTGCATCGTTTTCCTCGTGTGTGCATCTCCCGCTTCAGTCCTTTTTGTGCAGAAACATGTTTTGGTGTAAAAAAGTGATGTAAGAAACTTGTACAATTCCAGTGTTTATAGTGACTTTAGTATAAAACATGATACGTATATTACGCTACTCCGTGCGCAAAACAGTCGACGGCTCAAGAGTTGCATCATACTTCAAATTTACTGCGTAGACTTTGTATGTAAATGGTTAGTGGTGTTGTACAGATACTTTTTATTTAAATTTTTATTGTGTTAGTGAATTCATTGTATATTAGTGCTATTGTATCAACTACTTTACGGTACTGTATACGAATTACCGTATTTTACAGGAGTACTGCATTATAATGTAAGTACTGTATAGGCTACGTGTACAGTGAGTTTGAATAGTATGAGTAAACATGCCGAAAAGAGCGATCACTTACGAGTGTTACCTTAGCTAATTAAGCTGTACTGTAGTACTGTAATAGTACTCGACATATATTACAGTAATATACACTTCAATATCAGTGTGTTGTTAGATTGGAGCAACACTTTTATTGTTACTGTACGCATTATATTTACATGTATAAGTGTGGCGATAACTCGCGTTAAGTACGTAGTACACGTGTACATGTACTGTGCACTTACTAAAATGTGTTCCTTCATTAGCACAATACTTATACTGAGATAAAAACCTAAGTAAAACAATATCAGACAGTACAGTGGGTTACCATGTATAGGTAATGGGCAGCAAGTTGGTAGGTTGGGAGTTAACCCACCCTAGAGCAAGTAAGTATTCGCATTTCACACTTGTTTCTGTTATCTACCTCCCGCATTCGAATAAGGAGGGCTATATAAGCTTTAAAGTATAAAATCAATAATAAAATCACAGAGAACATCATTCATGAATAAATTAATGATGCTGTGTTGGTCATTTCCTATGAATGTTGAGATGAAGTCTGGGAAATTCCTTCAAAATCTGAATACTGTATTAGCTATTCAAGTGATGTTCACTGAGAGCTACCTCCATCTTTCTTAATACTGTACTGACCTTGATGTCTAAGACTGTGAATCTAGCTGAGAGAAATTTTTAGAGCAGGATGTAATCAAATCCCTTGCTTTAATGCAAACAAACTGAAAGTTTACTCAAGAAGCCTAACTGGCAACTTCTGGCTTGAAATGTAGGATATTCAGATTATTGCACTTCTGGTTATGGGAATGTCTATATCTCATGTTTTAAATATTTATTTGTTATGAAAACATTGATTTTATTGCTAAATAGTCCTTTTTATAAATCTATTTATTATTGGCGGTGTAGCCTGCTACGGGAGAGTACCAAGCAAATGCTGGTGTGGAGAAATCAATGGGGAATTCCACCAAACCCTAAAAAACTTGCTGATGCAGATGCAAGTACTCTTGGAGCATACTCACCAGGGCTCGAACCGAACCAGGGGAGCATATCTAAGAGCTTTAGCAATCGACAAACTTGATGAAGAGAGAAAAGTACTATACTGTACAGACTCTTCGGCATAACCTTGGACGTTGCTAAGGATGATGTTGGAGAAGATTTACCCTTCCTTTTCATTTTCAAAGAATATGTCTGCCGACAATCTTTCCCCCACCAAGTGCAAGAGTCAGTGGATTTACATTGATTGTTGCCATGAACCAGTTACAGTGTTCATCCTTTTCTATGCATTTATGAGATTCCTGCTTCAATTAAAAAAATTGATGTGAAGCCAAAATTTAATCATTCACTCAATAAAGAAAAAGATAAAAAAGCTTTAGGATAAGACGCAACAGAACATGTACTCATTGTAGCAGATGACAAAAGTGAAGTGTCTCTGACAGGAAAGTGGACAGGGCTACTCACCTGCACTCATCACCAGTCATTAACTACCTCGTTAACAAATTCAACAGTCATTCCATTTCTACTAAAGACATTCAGAGACAAAAGGTTTGTACAGTATATGCATTGGAAAAATTTTCGTGTCGCTTACTTCTCTACATACAAATCTCCATGTCAGATATCTGTAAGGCACTTTAAACAAGTGCATTCTTTTTTAAAATTAACCACTAAAGCAGTACATTACATTTAAAAGAACCAAAAGTAATGAACACAGTAATTAAGACTTACGATGATGAGGTAGTATTCCCGACGTAAATGCCATTCCTATAGATAGGCTCTCCTCCCCAAGGCCATATATCTTCATCTACGTCAAAACTGTCATCTAATGTGAAATGGACCAGACGCCTTGTCATGCCCTGATTGGCCTGACGCATAAGGGCAAATTTACCAATAAAGTATTCTTTCTGAAAAGTAAAAATAAAATATGTACCAAAAGCATCATATTTAAAAGAAAATCAACAATCAATGGTAAGATTACTGATCTAGAAGTTCACTTATTAATTACAAGTGAAAAAATACAATAAATCCTAGCTTGTTTAAAACAAATATAAATTGACTGAGCTACAGAAATCTGTCATTGTAAATGAATTCGGACTATCAACAGAAATATCCTTAATAACATTGTCATAGTTTATTAAGCAATTTATTTCTCTCTACGGAACGAAAGCTATTACTGTATTACCGAACTACAAATCCAAGAATACAGAACGAGAAGGTCCAGTTCTCTTTTTGCCGTGCAACTCGTAAGAGAAAAACTCATTATGTATATTGTTTGACAGCAGTGAAAGTATCAAAAGAAATAAGGATCAAACACATTATCACTGAATCTTCTATATATGACCAAAAGTAGCATTTCCCAAACTGGGGAAAATTAGAAGCTACCTGGGGGGAAATAATTACTCTGCTCACTAGCAATAAAGCAATAAAAAAGTTAGATACCTTTTCTCATGAGAGAGAGAGAGAGAGAGAGAGAGAGAGAGAGAGAGAGAGAGAGAGAGAGAGAGAGAGAGAGAGAGAGAGAGAGAGAGAGAGAAAATATCATTGTTGTAAATGTAACTACAGTATACATGTATCAATATATCAGAAATTTTTGTAAATAAATTAGTAAATAGTCAGTGTGTTTTGACTATTCTTTCTCTCATATTCATGAAGGGGGAAATCTTGATGGTTGAAATGGGTGCAGGGGGAAATGACAAAAAAAAAAAAATTGCTTGGGAACCAGTGATTTACAGTGACAAAATGTCAAAATCTTGAGATCTTACATTTAATTTGACCTTGTACCCACGTCCGACTTCATAGGGCGTTACAGAAGAATCTAGCTCCTCGGCCCAAAAGGGAATAAATTTTTCCACTCGTAATGCTCTCATGGTCATCATGCCTACATTTCGTAACCCATAATCATGACCAATCTGAAAAACCAATGTATCAATAGAATCAGATATACATCACTAAAGTATCTAATTTATCTTTAACCCTTTTACCCCCAAAGGACATACTGGTACGTTTCACAAAACACATCCCTTTACCCCCATGGACGTACCGGTACATCCTTGCAAAAAAATGCTATAATTTTTTTTTTTTTTTTCATATTATTAATAATTTTTTGAGAAAATTCAGGCATTTTCCAAGAGAATGAGACCAACCTGACCTCTCTATGACAAATATTAAGGCTGTTAGAGCAATTTAAAAAATGATATTTTAATTATAAAATAAATTTTTGAATATACTTACCCGGTGAATATATATAGCTGCAACTCTGTTGCTCGACAGACAAAAAACAGTAAAAACTCGCCAGCGATCGCTATACAGGTTGCGGGTGTGCCCACCAGCGCCAACTGTCGGCCAGATACCATACTCGATGTAAACAAAGACTCAATTTCTTCTCATCCCACTGCGTCTCTATTGGGGAGGAAGGGAGGGTCGTTTAATTTATATATTCACCGGGTAAGTATATTCAAAAATTTATTTTACAATTAAAATATAATTTTTAAATATTTAACTTAGCCGGTGAATATATATAGCTGATTCACACCCAGGGTGGTGGGTAGAGACCAGTTAAATATGTTTACATCGTATAAGCTAAGAGTTTTTATTTCATTTTGGAAGGTATCAATATAACAAAAACAAAATAAATAGGTACCTGGTAAGGAAGTCGACTTAGACGATTACTCTGCCTTGTAAGTACGTCTTCCTTACGGAGCCTCGCGATCCTCTTAGGATTCTGACAGACCCCTAGGAGCTGAAGTATCAAGGGCTGCAACCCATACAACAGGACCTCATAATCTGGGCACTCTCAAGAAATGACTTTGACCACCCGCCAAATCAACCAGGATGCGAAAGGCTTCTTAGCCTTCCGGACAACCCAAAAAAAACAACATTAAAAACATTTCAAGAGACAGATTAAAAGGATATGGAATTAGGGAATTGTAGTGGTTGAGCCCTCACCCACTACTGCACTCGCTGCTACGAATGGTCCCAGTGTGTAGCAGTTCTCGTAAAGAGACTGGACATCTTTCAAGTAAAATGACGCGAACACTGACTTGCTTCTCCAATAGGTTGGGTCCATTATACTTTGCAGAGATCTATTTTGCTTAAAGGCCACGGAAGTTGCTACAGCTCTAACTTCGTGCGTCTTCACCTTAAGCAAAGCTCGGTCTTCCTCACTCAGATGTGAATGAGCTTCTCGTATTAACAATCTGATAAAGTATGACAAAGCATTCTTTGACATAGGCAAGGATGGTTTCTTAACTGAACACCATAAAGCTTCAGATTGGCCTCGTAAAGGTTTAGTACGATCTAAATAGAACTTAAGAGCTCTAACAGGGCATAAGACTCTTTCTAGTTCATTGCCTACGATCTCCGATAAGCTGGGAATATCGAAAGATTTAGGCCAAGGCCGAGAAGGTAGCTCATTTTTGGCTAGAAAACCAAGTTGCAGCGAACAAGTAGCTTTTTCCGACGAAAATCCGATGTTCTTGCTGAAGGCATGAATCTCACTGACTCTTTTAGCCGAGGCTAAGCATACTAGGAAAAGAGTCTTAAGAGTGAGATCTTTCAGGGAGGCTGACTGTAAAGGCTCAAACCTGTCTGACATGAGGAATCTTAGTACCACGTCTAAATTCCACCCAGGAGTAGCCAAACGACGCTCCTTAGTGGTCTCAAAAGACTTAAGGAGGTCTTGCAGATCTTTATTGTTGGAAAGATCTAAGCCTCTATGCCGGAAGACCGATGCCAACATGCTTCTGTAGCCCTTGATAGTGGGAGCTGAAAGGGATCGTCCTTTTCTCAGGTATAAGAGAAAATCAGCTATTTGGGCTACAGAGGTACTGGTCGAGGATACAGAAACTGACTTGCACCAGTCTCGGAAGACTTCCCACTTCGATTGGTAGACTCTAATGGTAGACGCTCTCCTTGCTCTAGCAATCGCACTGGCTGCCTCCTTCGAAAAGCCTCTAGCTCTCGAGAGTCTTTCGATAGTCTGAAGGCAGTCAGACGAAGAGCGTGGAGGCTTTGGTGTACCTTCTTTACGTGTGGCTGACGTAGAAGGTCTACTCTTAGAGGAAGACTTCTGGGAACGTCTACTAACCATCGAAGTACCTCGGTGAACCATTCTCTCGCGGGCCAGAGGGGAGCAACTAACGTCAACCTTGTCCCTTCGTGAGAGGCGAACTTCTGCAGTACCTTGTTGACAATCTTGAACGGTGGGAATGCGTAGAGATCCAGATGTGACCAATCTAGGAGGAAGGCATCTATATGTATTGCTGCTGGGTCCGGGACTGGGGAGCAATAGATTGGAAGCCTCTTGGTCAGCGAGGTTGCAAAGAGATCTATGGTTGGTTGACCCCAAGTGGCCCAAAGTCTCTTGCACACATCCTTGTGGAGGGTCCATTCGGTTGGAATTACTTGCCCTTTCCGACTGAGACAATCTGCTATGACGTTCAAGTCGCCCTGGATGAACCTCGTTACTAGGGAGATGTCTCGACCTTTTGACCAGATGAGCAGGTCCCTTGCGATCTCGTACAACGTCAGTGAGTGGGTACCTCCTTGTTTGGAGATGTACGCCAAGGCCGTGGTGTTGTCCGAGTTTACTTCCACCACTTTGCCTCGAAGGAGATACTCGAAGCTTTTCAAGGCCAGATGAACTGCCAACAGCTCCTTGCAGTTGATATGCATGCTCCTCTGACTCGAGTTCCACAGACCTGAGCATTCCCGACCGTCCAGCGTCGCGCCCCAGCCCAAGTCCGATGCGTCCGAGAAGAGAACGTGGTTGGGTATCTGAACAGCCAGGGGAAGACCCTCTCTTAGGTTGATATTGTCCTTCCACCAAGTCAGACAAGACTTTATCTTTCCGGAAATCGGGATCGAGACCGCCTCTAGCGTCTTGTCCTTTTTCCAGTGAAAAGCCAGATGGAATTGAAGAGGACGGAGGTGTAGTCTTCCTAGTGATACAAATTGCTCCAGGGATGACAGCGTCCCTACCAGACTCATCCACAGCCTGACTGAGCAGCGTTCTTTCTTCAGCATCTTCTGGATGGATAGCAGGGCTTGATCTATTCTGGGGGCCGACGGAAAAGCCCGAAAAGCTTGACTGTGAATCTCCATCCCTAAATACAGAATAGTTTGGGATGGGACCAGCTGCGACTTTTCCAAATTGACTAGGAGTCCCAATTCCTTGGTCAGATCTAGAGTCCACTTGAGATCCTTCAGACAGCGACGACTGGAAGAGGCTCTGAGAAGCCAGTCGTCCAAATAAAGGGAGGCTCGGATGTCCGATAAGTGGAGGAATTTGGCCACATTCCTCATCAGGAAAGCTGAACACATGATTATGCTTTACAAAACTTATGTGCGTAGTACACTCGAGTACTGCAATGTGATATGGTACCCACACTACCAAAAGGATATTGCGCAAATAGAGAGTGTACAAAGGTCCTATACTGCTAGAATAGAAGAAGTTAAGGACCTTGATTACTGGGAAAGACTGCAATTTTTAAAACTATACAGTCTAGAAAGGAGAAGAGAACGCTACATGATAATACAAGCATGGAAGCAAATAGAAGGAATTGCTGAAAACATCATGGAGCTTAAAGTATCAGAAAGAGCAAGCCGAGGTAGATTAATAGTGCCAAAAAGCATTCCAGGTAAACTGAGAAAGGCGCACAGGACATTAATCCACTACGCACCAGCATCGATAATGCAGCGACTATTTAATGTGCTGCCAGCTCATCTAAGAAACATATCAGGAGTGAGCGTAGATGCATTTAAAAATCAGCTCGATAAATACCTAAGATGCATCCCAGACCATCCAAGACTGGAAGATGCAAAATACACCGGAAGATGTATTAGCAACTCTCTGGTGGATATACGAGGTGCCTCACACTGAGGGACCTGGGGGAACCCAAACAAAAAATAAGGCAAATAAGGCAAATAAGGAAGCCTCGTAAATACGAGAGGAGCTGTGCTTAGGCCAAAGCACAGGGCCCGAAACTGGTAAACCACATCTTCGAAGACGAATCTCAGAAAAGGTTGGGAGTCTGAGTGAATGGGGATGTGGAAGTAGGCGTCCCTTAGGTCTAGCGAGACCATCCAGTCTTCTTTTCTGACCGCTGCTAAGACTGACTTTGTGGTCTCCATGGAGAACTTCGTCTTTGTGACAGACATTCAGAGCACTGACGTCTAGCACCGGTCTCCAACCTCCTGTCTTCTTTGATACTAGGAAGAGACGGTTGTAAAATCCCGGTGATCGAAGGTCCGAGACTTTGACCACCGCTCCCTTCTCTAGCAAAAGAGACACTTCCAGTTTCAGGGCTTGTCTCTTTTCTTCCTCTCTGTACCTGGGAGAGAGATCGATGGGGGACGTCGCTAGAGGGGGTTTGCGTACAAAAGGGATTTTGTACCCCTCTCTGAGTAACTTCACAGATTGTTGATCTGCACCTCTCTTCTCCCAGGCTTGCCAGAAGTTCTTGAGTCTGGCTCCTACTGCTGTCTGAAGTTGCGGGCAGTCAGACTCTGCCCTTAGAGGACTTGGATCCTTTCCTCTTCCCTCGCTTCCCTTCGGCACGAGCACCTCCTCTGCTGGAGGCTCTGCCACGAAAGGGCGGAATAAAGCGAGACGCTGGAGTGTCTATCCTCGGTCTAGCAGACAATGTAGGCAAAGGGGGAGCTTTGCGAGCCGAGGACGCAACTAGATCGTGGGTGTCCTTCTGAACTAAAGATAAGGCAATTTCCTTTACCAAGACTTCAGGAAACAGGCACTTGGAAAGGGAAGCAAAGAGTAGCTCAGATCTTTGGCATGGCGTCACTCCAGCAGACAGGAAAGAACAGAGAGACTCTCGCTTCTTCAGGACTCCGGACGTGAATGAGGCGGCTAGCTCGTTGGACCCATCACGGACGGCCTTGTCCATGCAGGACATAATGAGCAAGGAAACATCCTTATCTGCAGAAGAGATTTTCCTGCTCAGGGCTCCTAAGCACCAGTCTAGGAAGTTAAAGACTTCGAAAGCCCTAAATATCCCTTTAAGAAGGTGGTCCAGGTCCGATGGTGACCAACAAATCTTCGAGCGTCTCATGGCAAGGCGGCGGGGAGAGTCTACAAGACTTGAGAAGTCGCCCTGGGCAGAGGCAGGAACTCCCAACCCGAGAACTTCTCTCGTGGCATACCAGACGCTCGATCTAGACGAGAGTTTAGATGGGGGAAAGGCAAATGCTGTCTTCCCTAAACTCTTCTTAGACTCTAACCAGTCTCCCAACAGCCGCAAAGCTCTCTTGGATGAGCGAGAGAGAACGAGTTTAGTAAAGGCAGGTGCGGTAGCAGGCACGCCTAATACAAACTCTGACGGCGGCGAACGAGGAGCCACAGAAACAAAGTGGTCAGGGAACAACTCCTTAAATACAGCCATGACTTTTCTAAAGTCCAATGATGGTTGAGTTGCCTTAGGCTCGTCAAGTTCTGAAGGTTGATCCTCTTGTGGTTCAGCAACGTCCTCATCTGATAGTTCCTCATCCGAAAACTGATGAGGAAACGGCAACGGAGTGGGCAACGTTTGGCTCGCTGAGTCCGGTCGCACTGGTGCATGCGTGACGGAGCCGGACGCAGCGTCATGGAACTGCTGCACAGTCTGTGAACTGTCAACAACCATGGGTGCGCGAGGACGCACAGCGTCCACCCGAGACTGTTTAGACCGTCTGGGTTGTGCAGTCAACACCATACCGGGTTGCGGAGGTTGACGCACCGCGTCAAAACAAGTCACCTCTGATAGTTGCTGAACGTCCTGAACGTCAACAACCACCTCCGTCCGTCGCCTAACGTCAACGTGCGGCTGGCAACCCACACTGGGTCGCATCGGTGGAGGTACCACCCCAACTGGCAGACGCGAGAAAGTTACCTCAGCGTCAACAGGACGCACAACAGACCGCTTGGATGGTTGTTGGCCAGAAGGTTCAGCAGCAACCTTCTCCGCATTAAAGTCCTCCATCAAGGACGCAAGTTTGGACTGCATGTCCTGCAGCAATACCCATTTAGGGTCTACGGCAGCAGGTGCGGCAACAGACGGGGTGAGCGACTGAGGCGGTACCGCTTTGCCTCTCTTAGGCGGCGAGCAGTCATCAGATGACGGCAACGAGTCCGAACTGACCCAGTGGCTACAACCGGGACGTTGGACTTGTCCTGAAGGGACCGACTTACGTTTCAAAGGTCGTGAGACCTTGGTCCAAAGTTTCTTACGAGAAACACCTTTGGACGACGAGGTAAAAACGGGCTCTCTCGTCTTACGTAGGTAGGGGCGATCTTGGGGAGATACGCCTGATACCATGGAGGGAACGTCTGTTCGCTGATCAAGGCCTCTCGAACCCATGCGTCGTACGACATTGCTTCTCCCCTGGGCTTGGGAGCTTGCAAGAGGTCCCGGACTAGGAGGACGACAGGCACGAACAGACGAACCCTCAAGCGCAACACTGTTCACAACACTTTGAGAAACACTAGGCACTTTATCACTTCCCGCGGCACTTTGGCACTTTAGTTCCTTAACATCCGCCATGAGTTGATTGCGGTCACTTGCAAGGGACTCAACTCTCTCCCCCAAGGCATGGATAGCACGCATCATGTCAGCCATCGATGGTTCCTGAGTGCTAGGAGGGGGGTTAGGAACAACCACTACAGGGGAAGGATTAGGTAGAGGGGCATGAGGAGAGGAAAAATCTACCGACCTAGAAGAACTTCTCCTTACCCTATCTCTCTCTAGTCTGCGTGTATACTTCTCAAATTCGATAAAATCGAATTCCGAAAGGCCCACGCATTCCTCACACCGATCTTCCAATTGACAGGTTTTACCCCGACAATTGGAACAAACAGTGTGAGGGTCGAGAGAAGCCTTTGGAAGACGCCTATGACAGTCCCTAGCATTGCATTTTCTGAACTTGGGAACTTGTGAAAGGTCAGCCATTTTGAATTGGTCAAGGGAAAATTCCAAAAAACGATCTAAGTCATCAACAATGAATCCGATACAAAAAAGAGTTCAAGGATTTATTTGAAGAAAAACCCTGTACTGCGAAAGCTCAAAACCAAATTAAAGTACTTCACCAAATATGATGGGAAAAAACTCCAGGTTTCAACAGCGAGTAAAGTACGTCTTGTCGACACGTCGACAGAGAAGAAATTGAGTCTTTGTTTACATCGAGTATGGTATCTGGCCGACAGTTGGCGCTGGTGGGCACACCCGCAACCTGTATAGCGATCGCTGGCGAGTTTTTACTGTTTTTTGTCTGTCGAGCAACAGAGTTGCAGCTATATATATTCACCGGCTAAGTTAAATATTTAAAAATATATACTGCAAAATGTGCTGGGGAAAAAATAACCCCTTGGGGGTTAAGGGTTGGAAATTTCCAAAGAGCCTGGGGGTAAAAGGGATAATAAGTGAATAGTTTTAATTTCTTTTGAAAAATTCATAGAACTGTACAGTACTGGGAAGAGAAAGCATGTATAAAAAAAATCACATTGATAGATATATAATTATACAGTAGTACAGTATTTTATAAGCAAAACAATTAATTTAGCAAACATTAGTAAGGAGAAATAAAAATAACAATTATCAATCATCAAATTATTGAATGTCTTCTGCCAGACATTTCAGATATATTTCATATATACTGTAGTAATCTTTACATTCACGAAACTTTAGTTTACTTATAACTTGAACATTTGGCTTACAATACAATACTCTCAAAGTAGTGCATTCTCTGTGGAAAGGGGATCCCTTTACAATATCATAAGTGTGATCAGATCTGAAATACTCACTTCAGTCTAGCTGATCTAGGAGCCTTTGCCTTTTCCCTTAGACTCAGATTCTGTTGACTCTGTCTATGGCCACCATCTGGATGGGATATAATCTCTGTTGCCTGGCTTAGAGACGTTAGCCGTCCAATTGGTTCGGTGCTGGACCACGACTCCAGACCGTGTTGAAGAAGATCTTGGTTTTCTCCAATTCTCACACTTCTAGCAACTTCTACATCTTGAAGGGGCCAAGCCTTCTGTACCTCCACCCAGGCTCAATATATTAAGGGGGCTATGAGGATAAAGACGGGGGCAGTGACAGAAAGTAGGGATTCATTAGATGGGTCTTCCTCTTGCTATCTCATATCCAAGTTGAGTTTAAACCTACCTTCCATGTTCCATCTATGGGTATGCAGGCCTTCAATTACTCCAAAGCACCTTTTTTGTTCCTCTGGTATCCCTCTGAATGTTAAGCTTGGGAAGCCTAAAATGCCTCTTCAGAATCTTTCCTGGACATATTGAGACTATTCCTCGATCTTTTTATAATTGGAGAAGTCTGATCACTCTCCCAAGTAAAGGATGAATACCTGGGTATGCAATTTGATTGGGCATTTCCTCGTAATAGTATCAGGAAACTCTGTGGTAGTGCATTGGTTACTGATCAGCTGGAACCTCTAACCCACTTGTGGTAGCAAGGAAGAGATGTCGAGAAAAGTTAGTTTGCTCTCTCTTCACTTCCTACTCTTCCAGCTCTTTCCTCAACTTTCTCTTCTTCAAAAACTCCTTTTTAGATGTAAGAAGTAGTCGCAGTTGCACAGGAGATCTCTCGCTAAAGCTTCTTGGGACTTTTAGAGCGACAGTTACTTTAGAGTTCGTTTAGGTGAGTCTGTAGGCCAGGTGATGGTAAGTATTGCTCTTTTATTCATTATTCTTGTGACATAGGAGCACCCTGACCCTAAAGAAGATACTCTACCTCTTCTGGAGTGATTATCAACTCACATCCTTCGACCGGTATCTCCAGAGATGTTGCAACGATTGTAAGCCTTATATGACGGTTTTCTCCTTGCATGCAGGGATGAAGTCCCAACGAGGATTCAACTCTGACTCTAAAGGCCAAGGGAAAGAGAGACTTTCCACACAGCTTCTCCATTCCTGCTAGGAATAAGAGGAGCATTCATGCCCTAAGAGAGCCAGTCTCCTCCACCAGAGAGGAGAAAAGGAACTCACTTGCTGATCGATTCCTTCAGGTTCCGTTAAACAGGGCGTGAGCCTGGTGTGACAGCTACCACTGTGGTAGAGGTTGCAGGTTAGCGGTCCCTCAAGCACCAATCACCAGCACTCCAGGCCAGGTAAAGGTTAGGGCATATGCCACCCTTGAAGGCATCCTCTTCCTTCTGAGGGAGAGAGGGAGAGGATACCTGGTGACTGTTTCACAGGACTTGGTCAGCTGGTCTGTAAGAGAGGTATGGCAGATCATTTGACATACCAGCAGCTGGTAATGGTCCTTACAGGATAGAGTACCCACAATGTACAGGGAGAGTGGAAAGCTTTGTCTGCCTCCATAGTCTCTTTTGTGGTACACTCTGGGGTGACCTCAAGTTGAGTGTTGTCAGTTTCTGCTAGCTCTCAGGTAGGCCCCAAGAGACAGTCTACGTTGGAGGTCATAGAGAACATGTTTCCCCACCAAGAGCTATTTTCGGAAGATTACGATCTTCCTTTCCTGCTTTAGGTTGATGCTCCTTGGTGGATTTTGGATCTATCTTCTTCGGGAGAATGGTTCACTTTTCAAAGAAGACTATCTGAAAGACTTAAGGAGGCCCAAAACCCCTTAGGCTACTCGTCGTCAGCGGTAGCACAATCAAAGAAGGACCTACAACTTCCGATTGGGTGTGGTGAACCACACACGCCACCAGAACCTGAAACCTTCTAACGTAGGTCCGAGGACTCCTTGCTCCTGTCACAAACTCTCTGGGAAATTATCCAGGGGAGCAAGCACAAGGGCAGCAAAATTCGAAGCACCCAATGAGTAGAAGGATAAAGCAAACCTTTATTCCTCCCCATCAAAGCATACATCTGCCATCATAAGGAGGCCACGACCTACACTCGGCACATGGGGATGATTGAGAACAATCATGCCCCTAGCAAAAGCACACAGTGTGTGGATTTACAGCTGGTTTAATAAAAACAACACTGAATATAAAGACCATCTTCCCACAACGAGTGTCTTGCTTCACAAAAACAATCAAGAGACAGAATTCATCTTCCTGATTGAAAAAGATAATGAAAAGTTTGCTAGAGGGCACATCAGTATGTCCGTACTCGATGCGGCCGGAAACTTAAGTGAAGAGACTGACAGGTAAGGGGGCGGGGCTCCTTGTCCTTGCTCCCATCATTAACAATTTCAACGGCTGTTCCAGCTTGCACTAAAAACACATCAACACATAAAGGACGATGGCTTGACTCTATGTAGGAACAATCAAAAGTACCTGAAGACAGATCATCATTGGAGGAGAAGGGAACCAACAAGGAATGGGGCCTTATTTGATGATGAAAACAATTACCGAAGCATCATCTTGTAGACATGATCAGCCTACAAGGAACTGGCCGTAGGTCTTACAAGTCTTGAACTATTTTGACCAAGGAATGAATCACTAAAACCTTCCTACTGAGGGCAAGAAGAATTTCTTAGACAATTTAAGAGGAACATTTAGACTAAAAATTATGCCATGGCAATTGAGAGTATATATAGCCATAATCATAAGAATGTATGGATTCCAGATAAACTGCTGACTGTGTGCCCTAATACTGTTTAAAGGCTTAGAACTAGTCTGTTGGCAGGATCCATTCAAGAACCAATACATCACAAAAGACTTCAAAGTCCTTTGTGAATGAGGATAAATATCTACACTGACAGCCATTCAGGCAATGGAATATCTTTAAGACTGAAAAATGAACTGAAACAACAGAGTCAAAGGCACAACAAATGTCACATCAGCCCTGGGTACAAATCACCACAAGAGGGAAGGGTGAGAGGAAAGGGGTGGTATGTTGTCAGAAACTGGTGTAATATGATCTTTATTCCTCATCATAAACTTTTACGTCAACTCTATTGACATAAACATTATACTAACTTATAGATGTCACATGGGGAGTTGCAAAAACTATTAGGACATAAAATTTCACAGGATTTATATGCTTTTGTTGCTTGATATATCTCTGATATATAGTTTTAAAGTAGCCAAAGCACCCAATGTTTAAAAAATTTCAGTAATATCAGATTCCACTGGGAAACACTATATCTCTTTTTCTTTATTGTTACAAATTGCAATCGAGATGACATCAAGCTGCCTGACCATCCTGACTAAGAAAATCTCCAAATTAATATTATGAAAAAGTGTAACTGAAGAGAATAGAGCAAACTAATGCTCCAGCATTATACACAGAAATACTAGAGGAGGTAAAGATATTTGTGACATAGTAAGGCAGTAGGTTCTGGTGAAGAAAACTAACCTGATGAAGAAAGATTAAGGACTTCTCTTGTGCATTAGTTATAGAGTATTGATATTTGCTTAAACCATACAAGACAGTACTGCATAGCATGATTAATATAATAGGTTTGTAAACTGTTTGCATTCAACATTGCTGTAAATGTTCTCCTTCCACAGATACTGTAAACAAATAAAAAATTACTTATTTCCTCATAGGATTCTAACCTTCATAAGTTGGTTATAGATGTGAAGAGTATACTCCGCAGGTATGATAAGCGTGAAACCTGGTTCACCCATGTGCGTGAAGGACAGTACTACCACGCCTGATGCATAAGCTATATTGATTTCCTGAAAAATTGAAAAGTCATCCACCTTTCTCAGATCTAATTTTCTAACCAAATCTCTCATCTTGAGGAAATACTGTATTGAGAACAAGACTGTGTACTATTCATATGTAAATAATGTAATAAAAAATACTCAGAGATCTAAATTATACATTTATATATATACTGTACTGCATATATATCATTTGTAAAATATTAGACATTATCAAATCAAACTAGAGAGGCACCATACCTTAGCCATATGACCATGGAAGTTGAGATTCTGATTGCATATAAGAGATAACATTTCTCTAGACTTTGGTCCAATGACGCTAAGTACAGTATACATTGATGTGACATCAGACACAGACACACAAGCATCTGCTGTGATCTGCCGTCTCATCCAATCCATAATGCGAGTCTGTTGAGTTGTCGGGGCCAGCATTAAATAACTGGAATTAGAAAACATAAAATAGTCAGTGACAATGTTCATAATTCTTGGCAGACCATAGACATCTAAACATATTGAGTGTTGAGTACAGAGCTTGCCAAGAAAATTAAAATTCACATATTCTAGGAATGAAAATTTATCTCTATAGGAATACATTAACTGTTTATCAATCTTTATTATCTCACCTGCTCATAATCCTTCCATGTCCTCATTTTATTAAGTGGAACATTAACTAAAAAATGCATGCGAACCTGAAATTATTACTAACACGACTTACCAACTCTAAAAAATACAGTACTCATAAATTCTCCCAACAGCTAATGCAACTTTTCATCAAAAACATAATCAATGTTGCATAGCTTCCGAAGATTCAAAATTCCACGTCTATCATTACAGCACTATAAAATTATTAAACCTCTTTACAAAAACTACAGTAACTCAGTCTATATAAGGAGGACACTCCAAAATCAAACCATAGTTCTCTAGTCTTCTGTACCATGGCCTTCCATTGTCTTGGGATAAAGTTCCCTTGCTTGAGGATACATTCGGGCACACTACTCTATCTTATTCATCTTCCTCTTGTTCTTTTGAAGTTTTTATAGTTTATATATGAAAGATCTATTTCGATGTTGTTACTCTTCTTAAAATAATTTAATCTAATTTGTTCATTACATGTCCCGTAGTTCATTTATTTCCTTGTTTCCTTTCCTCAATGGAGTATTTTTCCCTGTTGAAGCTCTTAGGCTTATAGCATTCTGCTTTTACAACTACGGTTGTAACTTAGCTAGTAATAATAACAATAATAATAATTAGCGAGTAATAACAATAAAAATAATAGTATCAATAATAATAATAATAGTAACATAAGCTTGTTTTGGAGTAGTTCTGGGTAAACTAATTAACAGTAATTATAAAATACATGAAGATCTTATATCGTCAACATTTGATGTTACTGTGGTCAAACGATAAACCTACATTATCAATAGATAAGAAAATTAGGTTTAAAGGCCACTCATGAATGGCAGAGACTGACCATATATCATAGGATCAGCGCCGAAGCCCTCTATCCACCCAAGCTAGGACCAGGAAGGGCCAGGTAATGGCTGCTGATGACTCAACAGGTAGACCTATAGGCTCTCCCAAAGCTCCCATCCTTAACTCACAAGGATGGTGAGATTGCAGACACTAAGGAACAAACAAATATAAGCAAGGCTCAAACCCCCATCAGGCGATCACTCGGCAGACATTACCAATAAGGCCACAAAAAGAAAAAAGATTATGGTACAGTTCAAGTAACTTAGAACTTGACTGAAAGAACACAGTGCACAAAAATTGGCTACAATTTATCAAGCTACCATAAAGAGTGAGCAAAAATTGTGTGCATTTTTCATTTCTTAAAACTGGCAAACACTAAGTCTGGGATAACTTTGTCATCTTCTCTAGTAGAACTATTCAATAAAATTGACAATAGAATAATAGATTATACTGATTTTATTAGAATTCTCAGGAATAACAAAATTTTCCTTACGAAGCCTAAATGAACTAGCACTGAAATTTATGAATTTCCTTTGAGTACAGGAAATATCATATTCTAGTTGAGAAGAAACTTATAGAGTATATTTACTGTACTACTGTTACACTAGCATTAAATATGTTATTTTCATTAGTAAAATAAATTTTTGAATATACTTACCCGATGATCATGTAGCTGTCAACTCCGTTGCCCGACAGAAATCTACGGTCGGGATACGCCAGCGATCGCTATCCAGGTGGGGGTGTACACAACAGCGCCATCTGTGGTCAGGTACTCAAGTACTTCTTGTCAACAAGACCTCAATTTTCTCCTCGGTCCACTGGTTCTCTATGGGGAGGAAGGGCGGGTCCTTTAAATCATGATCATCGGGTAAGTATATTCAAAAATTTATTTTACTAATGAAAATAACATTTTTCAATATTAATCTTACCCGATGATCATGTAGCTGATTCACACCCAGGGTGGTGGGTGGAGACCAGCATACATGTTAACAAAGAAGCTAAGTATCCCGTATTTCATTTTATTAGTTATTCAAAATAACAATATAAAAATAAATAAGTACCTGGTAAGGAAGTCGACTTGAACCATTACTCTGCCTTTATTAAGTACGTCTTCCTTACTGAGCGTAGCGGTCCTCTTAGGATGCTGAACGACTCTTAGGTGCTGAAGTATAAAGGGCTGCAACCCATACTAAAGGACCTCATCACAACCTCTAACCTAGGCGCTTCTCAAGAAAGAATTGACCACCCGCCAAATCAACCAGGATGCGGAAGGCTTCTTAGCCGACCGTACAACCCAAAAACAACAATAAAAAGTATTCAAGAGAAAGGTTAAAAAGGTTATGGGATTATGGGAATGTAGTGGCTGAGCCCTCACCTACTACTGCACTCGCTGCTACGAATGGTCCCAGGGTGTAGCAGTTCTCGTAAAGAGACTGGACATCTTTGAGATAGAATGATGCGAACACTGACTTGCTTCTCCAATAGGTTGCATCCATAACACTCTGCAGAGAACGGTTCTGTTTGAAGGCCACTGAAGTAGCCACAGCTCTCACTTCATGTGTCCTTACCTTCAGCAAAGCAAGATCTTCTTCCTTCATATGAGAATGAGCTTCTCTAATCAGAAGCCTGATGTAGTAAGAAACTGCGTTCTTAGACATTGGTAGCGAAGGCTTCTTAACAGCACACCATAAGGCTTCTGATTGTCCTCGTAAGGGTTTTGACCTTTTTAGATAGTACCTAAGAGCTCTGACTGGGCAAAGTACTCTCTCCAGTTCGTTACCCACCAAGTTGGACAGGCTAGGGATCTCGAACGATTTAGGCCAAGGACGTGAAGGAAGCTCGTTTTTAGCCAAAAAACCGAGCTGCAAGGAACATGTAGCCGTTTCCGATGTGAAACCTATGTTCCTGCTGAAGGCGTGGATCTCACTTACTCTTTTAGCTGTTGCTAGGCATACGAGGAAAAGAGTTTTTAATGTGAGGTCCTTAAAAGAGGCTGATTGGAGCGGTTCAAATCTAGATGACATAAGGAACCTTAGGACCACGTCTAGATTCCAGCCTGGAGTAGACAACCGACGTTCCTTTGAGGTCTCAAAAGACCTAAGGAGGTCCTGTAGATCTTTGTTGGTGGAAAGATCCAAGCCTCTGTGGCGGAAAACCGCTGCCAACATACTTCTGTAACCCTTGATCGTAGGAGCTGATAGGGATCTAACGTTCCTTAGATGTAACAGGAAGTCAGCAATCTGGGTTACAGTGGTACTGGTTGAGGAAACTGCATTGGCCTTGCACCAGCTTCGGAAGACTTCCCATTTAGATTGATAGACTCTGAGAGTGGATGTCCTCCTTGCTCTGGCAATCGCTCTGGCTGCCTCCTTCGAAAAGCCTCTAGCTCTTGAGAGTCTTTCGATAGTCTGAAGGCAGTCAGACGAAGAGCGTGGAGGTTTGGGTGTACCTTCTTTACGTGAGGTTGACGCAGAAGGTCCACTCTTAGAGGGAGAGTCCTGGGAACGTCGACCAGCCATTGCAGTACCTCTGTGAACCATTCTCTCGCGGGCCAGAGGGGAGCAACCAACGTCAGCCGTGTCCCTTTGTGAGAGGCGAACTTCTGAAGTACCCTGTTGACAATCTTGAACGGCGGGAATGCATACAGGTCGAGATGGGACCAATCCAGCAGAAAGGCATCCACGTGAACTGCTGCTGGGTCTGGAATCGGAGAACAATACAATGGGAGCCTCTTGGTCATCGAGGTAGCGAACAGATCTATGGTTGGCTGACCCCACAGGGACCAAAGTCTGCTGCAAACATTCTTGTGAAGGGTCCACTCTGTGGGGATGACCTGACCCTTCCGGCTGAGGCGATCTGCCATGACATTCATATCGCCCTGAATGAACCTCGTTACCAGCGTGAGCCTTCGATCTTTTGACCAAATGAGGAGGTCCCTTGCGATCTCGAACAACTTCCTCGAATGAGTCCCCCCCTGCTTGGAGATGTAAGCCAAGGCTGTGGTGTTGTCGGAGTTCACCTCCACCACCTTGTTTAGCTGGAGGGACTTGAAGTTTATTAAGGCCAGATGAACCGCCAACAACTCCTTGCAATTGATGTGAAGCGTCCTTTGCTCCTGATTCCATGTTCCCGAGCATTCCTGTCCGTCCAATGTCGCACCCCAGCCCGAGTCTGATGCGTCCGAGAAGAGACGGTGGTCGGGGGTCTGAACAGCTAACGAAAGACCTTCCTTGAGAAGAATGCTGTTCTTCCACCACGTTAGAGTAGACCTCATCTCTTCGGAAACAGGAACTGAGACCGTCTCTAGCATCATGTCCTTTATCCAGTGAGCTGCTAGATGATACTGAAGGGGGCGGAGGTGGAGTCTCCCTAACTCGATGAACAGGGCCAGCGATGAAAGTGTCCCTGTTAGACTCATCCACTGCCTGACTGAGCATCGGTTCCTTCTCAGCATGCTCAGGATGCACTCTAGGGCTTGGTTGATCCTTGGGGCCGACGGAAAAGCCCGAAAAGCTCGACTCTGAATCTCCATACCAAGGTAAACAATGGTCTGGGATGGGACGAGCTGGGACTTCTCTAAATTGACCAGGAGGCCCAGTTCCTTGGTCAGATCCATAGTCCATCTGAGATTCTCCAGACAGCGACGACTTGTGGGAGCTCTTAAAAGCCAGTCGTCTAAATAGAGGGAGGCTCTGATGTCTGCCAAGTGAAGGAATTTCGCAATATTCCTCATCAGTCTCGTAAACACAAGAGGTGCCGTGCTTAGGCCAAAGCACAGGGCTTGGAACTGGTACACAACCTTTCCAAAGACGAATCTTAGGAAAGGTTGGGAGTCTGGATGGATGGGGACGTGAAAGTATGCGTCTTTCAGGTCTAACGAGACCATCCAGTCCTCCTGCCTGACCGCTGCTAGGACCGACTTCGTCGTCTCCATCGTGAACGTCTGCTTGGTGACATAAGCATTGAGAGCACTGACGTCCAGCACCGGTCTCCAACCTCCTGTCTTCTTGGCTACCAGGAAGAGACGGTTGTAAAAGCCCGGGGATTGATGATCCCGGACTATGACCACTGCTTCCTTTTGTAGCAAGAGCGACACCTCTTGTTGCAACGCTAGCCTCTTGTCCTTCTCCTTGTAGTTGGGAGAGAGGTTGATGGGAGATGTAGCTAGAGGGGGATTGAGGCAGAACGGAATTCTGTATCCCTCCCTTAGCCACTTCACAGACTGAGCGTCTGCACCTCTGCTCTCCCAAGCTTGCCAGAAGGTCTTGAGTCTGGCTCCTACTGCTGTCTGGAGAGGAAGGCAGTCAAAACTTGCCTTTTGCGGACTTGGAACCCTTCTTGGACTTGCCACGGCGACTGTCTGCACGGGTACCTCCTCTGCTGGAGGTTCTGCCACGAAAGGGCGGGATGAACCTAGAAGCAGGTGTATCAACTGCTAAAGGGCAGAAGGGTCTAGGCACGGAAGGTAAGGTTTTAGCCTTACGTGCAGAAGAAGCCATGAGGTCATGCGTATCCTTCTGGATAAGAGAGGCAGCCATCCCCTTAATCAACTCCTCCGGAAACAGACACTTGGAGAGAGGAGCAAACAGCAACTCTGACTTCTGGCAAGGAGTGATACCAGCAGATAAGAAGGAGCACAGATGTTCTCTCTTCTTGAGGACCCCTGATACATATGAAGCCGCAAGTTCACCAGACCCATCCCGTATTGCCTTGTCCATGCTGGACATGATCAGCATGGCCGAGTCCTTGTCAGAAGGGGAAGTCTTCCTGCTTAAGGCTCCCAAACACCAATCGAGGAAGTTGAATATCTCGAAGGCACGACAGACTCCCTTCAACATATGATCAAGATCGGAAAAGGACCAGCAGATCTTCGAACGTCTCATAGCCAACCTGCGGGGAGAGTCAACCAGACTTGAGAAGTCGGCCTGGGCAGAGGCAGGAACCCCCAAGCCAGGTTCCTCTCACGTGGCATACCAGACGCTCGACTTAGAAGCCAGCTTGGGAGGAGGAAACACAAAAGAGGTCCTTCCCAGTTGCTTCTTGGAATGCAACCAGTCCCCCATAACCCTCAAAGCTCTCCTTGATGATCTGGCGAGAACAAGCTTGGTGAAGGCAGGCGCAGCAGACTGCATGCCCAGAGCAAACTCGGAGGGAGGAGAACGAGGGGTTGCAGACACAAAGTGTTCAGGATACAATTCTCTGAACAAAGCAAGGACTTTGCGAAAGTCTAAGGAGGGTGGCGAAGACTTGTGTCCTTCAACATCAGAGTGAGGATCATCCAGATGAGCAGCTTCATCCTCCGATACATCCTCATCCGAAAGTTGAGTTGTGAGTGGCAAAGGCAGAGCAGCAAGCTTAGCGGCTGAATCCTGCAGAACGGGTGCATGCGTGCCTGCGGATCCATCATCATGCCTCTGCTGGACAGACTGTGAGCTGGCAACAACAAAAGCAGAGGGCCGGTGTGTGGGAGGGTCTGCGGTGGGCTGAGGAGCATGCGGTATGGTATGCAGAGCATGATGTAAGGCATGCGGCTCATGCTGCATGGTATGCGGCTCATGCTGCATGGTATGAGGCTCATGCTGCATGGTATGCGGAGCATGCTGTAAGGTCTGCAGAGCATGCTGCATGGGCTGAGGAGAATGCCGCATAGTGCTGGAACCCGGCAACTCCTGATGCGGCAGCTCACGCATGTTAGCAGATGGAGCAGCAAGAACATGCGTCTGGCAGTGAGGACTGCGCATCGGTGGAGGAGCTCTCACAGGTGGGGTGTGGGAGCAGGCAGCCGCAGTATCTGCTGAGCGCACAACCTCTGCGGGTTGTAGGATAACAGGAGAGGTGTTAACCTTCTCGGCATGATACTCCTGCATAAAAGCCGCAAGCTGAGACTGCATAGTCTGCAGCATGGACCACTTAGGGTCTACTGTGGTTGGAGCAACAACAGACGGAGCAGAGGCCTGTTGAGGGACCACTCTACCTCTCTTGGGAGGTGTGCAGTCATCAGATGACTGCGGCGAGTCCGAACTGACCCAGTGGCTACACCTGGGCCGTTGGACTAGCTCGGAAGGGACCTTGCGTTTGAGCGGTCGTGAGACCTTGGTCCACCGTTTCCTCCTGGAAACCTCTTCCACAGTCGAGGAATGTAAGGGCTCATTCGTCTGGGAGTGGAAGGGACGATCCTTAGCAGATGCGTCCGCAACCACTGAGGATACATCCGTGCGCCGATCAAGGCCTGCCGAACCCTTTGGTCCTTCGACATTGCTTCTCCCCTGGGCTTGGGAGCTTGCAAGAGGTCCCGGACTGGGAGGACGACTGGCACGCACAGATGTACCCTCATGCGCAACACTGACACTGACACTATGCACAGCACTAGCACTAACACTTCCCACTGCACTCTTCGCTTTCAGCTCTCTGACATCTGCCAAGAGCTGATTGCGGTCACTAACCAACGACTCCACCTTATCCACAGGGGAAGGAAAAGGTTGAGGGGCATGGGGAGAGGAAAAATCCACAGAGCGAGAAGAACTCCTCCTATCTCTCTCCTTCTCTAACCTACGTGTATATCTGAGGAATTCATTAAAATCGAATTCCGAAAGCCCAGCACATTCCCCACATCGATCTTCCAATTGACAGGATTTTCCCCTACAATTGGAACATACGGTGTGAGGATCTATAGAGGCCTTCGGAAGACGCCTATTACAAGTCCTAACACTACACTGCCTGTATTTAGGAACTTGGGAATGGTCAGACATCTTGAATATAGAGGTAGTCAAAGGGGAATTCCAAAATAAAGCAAAGATCGTTAACCAATGAATCAAATTAATTCCAAAAGCTTGCTAAGCTAAGGATAAAGCTTCCTGAACAGCGAAGGCTAAATTTCAGAGCAAATACATCACCAAAACGTGAACAAAAGACTCCAAAATCAACAGCGTATCCATGTAGGTCTTGCCGGCGGCACGACAGAGGAAAAATTGAGGTCTTGTTGACAAGAAGTACTTGAGTACCTGACCACAGATGGCGCTGTTGTGTACACCCCCACCTGGATAGCGATCGCTGGCGTATCCCGACCGTAGATTTCTGTCGGGCAACGGAGTTGACAGCTACATGATCATCGGGTAAGATTAATATTGAAAAATCTAAATCAAAATACAGTAGTTGCTAATATGCTTAATATTCCACCAACTTCATTACATCACTTCCAGTTACAATTAAAGCTATAGCCATTACCTGTTATCTGTTCGTCGAATGAGAAGACAATCGTTTTCATATCCACCGCGCTCATTTTGCATTCCTGTGTGTATGACCCCTCCTACAGGTGTGTTTACATCATTGCTGCATAACTTCTGCATATATTCAACTACCTGGTTGCCAGCAGACTGAGAGGAAACAAATAATAAAAATTAGATTGAATAATATTTCCTATATTTAGATATTACCACAAATTGCATGATATTGATTAAACCAAAACATGATCGTAAGGCAATTAGAGAATAAAAAGAATATATATATATACATATATATATATATATATATATATATATATATATATATAATTCTACTGCTTTGAAGATTAAAATATAAATGAAAAGTAATAATCTCTAAAAGAGAAAATATCCAAAATCATATAAATTATTTTTTTTCTCACACGACTCCCACACAATCAACAGTTTTTATGCAAAAGAATGGACAAAGCAATACAAAATCTTGTAAATCTACCCACACCTGGACAGAAAAATATGTAACTTACTTATCTACCCATTTCCAAAAGAAAACCTGTGCCACAGTTCACAATATTATGCAGTGCACAGTAAGCTATTGGTGATATAAAATTTATGTACAATTATACTTTTCTTAGCTTACAAAGAACCACTCAAAATCTGATACACCACACAAGTGTATCACCCAGTTTATTTCAAGCAATCCAAAGCTTAAGCAAGATAAAGATTTTAGATAAGTAATACAGAAAAAGCTTTTGATGGATGTTTAAGAAGTTGAAAACCAAAAAGACAAGCTCCATGGGCATGGACAAACCCTGAGAAAATAAAAGCAATGCAAATTAAAAGATTAAAAACAAAACACAACTTCTAAAAGACATGCTAAATCAAATGCCATAATATCAATAGATACGCTTTGATTTCACAATTATTTGAGATAAAGACGAAAATGAAGTTTGGATGATTATGGTACATTGAATTAAGCCCTCTGATTACCGATTGATCAATTATGAGCTTTAGGCCATGAGGTGAAGCCCCGAAACTATATCACTCTTGTTTTGTTACAGTTTTTATAGTTTATATGGAAAATATTTATTTCAGTGACGTTACTGCTCTTAAAATATTTTATTTTTCCTTGTTTCCTTTCCTCACTGGGCTATTTTCCCTGTTGGGATCCCTGGGCTTTTGGCATCCTGCTTTTCCAACTAAGAAAATAATAATAATAATAATAATAATAATAATAATAATAATAATAATAATAATAGCAATTTTCATTGACTAGACCGGCCTTAAAGTATCAATGAACATTGAAGGTTTTACTATTTCATAGAGTAATTATATATAAATAAATGCATAAGTAAATAAATTTATTGAAAGCAATAGGCTTGTAATCTTAGCATCTTTTAAATAACATACATTTACATTCGGATTTGAAAGTTGTGAGATACACATATCATTTATGTGGCATTTACTTTTCAAATGATGATATCTAGAGCAGTAAACCAGAATCTATATGTACGCTTGTGTACGGTTAAAATGAAGCTATAATATAATTTTCAACAACAGTGGAACTATACACAAAGGTGAGAAGGAATGATTTTATAAATGTTCACAGAGTTTGGTGAGGATATAAGCTTTACAAAAAAAAAAATTAAAAAATTTATAAATAAATAAATTAATTAATTAAAAGCAAGAAAGAAATTGAACATATTGTACCAAGAAAACAGATCTTTTTAAAATAATCATGATATCTTTGAAACATCAAGAAGTGCAAAAGAAAAGGATATTAAGAAATAAAAAAAAGAATTCCTTGAGTTAGAGAGCCTTGAAAAGAATTCTTACCAGGCTTATATTAAATGCAGACAAACATTCAACCAAAAAGAATGGCAGTAATTTTTAAAGATATATCAAGAAAAAACGAAGATAATGCCGATTAAAAAATCACGGCATGACCTATTTTGACAAAAGGGGATACGACTGCTTTGGAAAGATAGATTAAAGAACCTCATTAAGTATTGTACGGTACATCAATATAAATTTTTTAATTAATTTGTAAAAAAAAAAAAAAAAAAAAAAAAATCTCCTAGGTAGGATGGTCTTATAAACTGACAAATGAAGTGTGTACCTGTTCAAGACATCAACTACTTTTTAAATAATTTTCAATAAAAAAACAAATACATATACATAATGTATACAATAATTGTGGCTTCCCTCTCTATCACACTTGGCATCTGAACATTCATATTCCTCAGTTATAGCTTTATTTATTTTGAAGATTATTTGGAATGAAAAAAATAAAATATCCTTATATATCTTCTTTTAAATTCAATCCTTACCTCAAAATATTTTCAAGTGCTATTTGTTCACCTGTCATCAGTAGGTGACATGGATTTTTGAAGCATCGATACAAAAATAAAGGCTTAAAACTTTTATATATGATCCATCTGTAATATCAATGAATGGGGCACTTCAAATGAATTAGGGCCAAAAAGATCTTACCATAAAAAATTACTAGCAACTCTTCTCTGATGGTGAATTTTGTTTGTTACTGGAAAAAGTTATGTAAATTGTAATACTCCTTTTCTACACTTGTTACTTTACCCTCCACTATTAACTATTTCACCCAGACCTTCATATCCTATACTGTATATATACAAGCGTAAACATTCCACATGATCATTTAAATGCAGCATATGGTTCCACCTTAACAATGACATGAACACACAAATTGATAAAATACCTTTCCACAAAGAAACACACTTGATATACATAAATATACAGCTATAACAAACATTTATACAAGTAAAAAAAGTGATATAAAAAAAATTTTCCTACAAAAGGGGGACCCGAAAGTTTGGTCCGGAAAATGTTTGTGTTAATTATAATCTTGAAATTTCTTACAAGATTTATAGTTTACTTAGTTTAAAGAACATAATGATTAGGATATTATGTTTTGCAGGGATTTTGTCTCATAGCTAATATCATAGGCTGTATAAGCCTTTCCTCTCATCTTTTCAATAACTATCACACTCAAAGAAGTCTTTATTTACCTTCTCTTCTTCCATAGGTAATGGTTGAAAACATTTCATGAAAGTGCAATTGATTATTCATTAATATGGCCACACAGATTTTCCACACTAAGTTCAATATGACCACAAAGTAAGCATGCTCTAAATAGAAAGGTTACAGATCTTGAAGAATAAAAACAAGAGATAGAAATGAAGACACAGTGATTCAGTGCTGAAATTGAAGTTGGTGTAAAAGTACGAACAGGTTGTCAATGCTTTGATTGTGGTGCTAATATGATGTAATCAACAATATTTCGTAATATTGTGACCTTAGTACTGAATGGTTGCGGTTTACGTTGAAAGTAAAGAAATGTAAAAAAAGGAGTAGAAGCGATGAAGCGATATTAGACCCATAGATAAAAATAGAAAATTAATTATTTGTGTTCAGTGAGTAGATCAGCATTTGTGAGTTTTTAAAAGTCTATCAATGAGAGTGAATGTGTAATCAAAACTAACGTCTTGAGAATTAGTGGATGATCAGATATCAGTGCATTTAAGAATGCAAATGGTTGACTCACACAAATAAATTGGATGTCCTTGCGAAAAAAAGAGAAAGATACACGATCAAGTTATGGGTACAACTTAAGGTGCATGTAGTTACAACTTTATAAACTTTCTACACAAAAATATTGTAATAAATAATATTCATAAGGATACATCAATACATAAGCATAAAAACTTCCATCATAATAAAATTCATACTGTTGTGATCAAATCAAATTAGTTGTGAAAAGTCATTTACCCATTTGCTAGTAGAAATTAACTTTGAAAATGATATTATCAAAACTGAAATGTAGAATAACTTGTTATAGTTTGCTTATCCTGTAAAATGTTCCTTACACACTTTTTTCATCATATAGCCTGAGCTTTTCAACTTGTGGTAAAAAGTATAACCCCAGACTCCAGTACACAATTATTCTCTGTGATATAAAGCCATTACATATTTTGCAAAATTGGCAAAACCTTTCTGATATTTCCTGATAAAAATGTTTCAGTGGTTTGGCCAAACCTCCTAAAGATAATCAAAACTCATAAAATGGGATGGATTAAACTTTCTTTTCATTGAAATACAAAAACCTAAAAATGTATTGTACATATCTCTTCCAATATCAAATCCATATGGGTACATATAATTCAGCGATTAGAATAGTTAGTTGCCAGAATTCAAATGAAATCTTACAGGTTACAAGTAAACATAACCTCAAACCATATTTCTTAGTATAAATAAATATTGAATCTGGTTAATGAACTTTACAGTAATTAGGAACAGGGTTTTGGTTTCCCAGCACTCCAACTCAAAAAGGTTCATTTCATGCAAAAGTTAAATTCCTAATGTCACTTTTCCAGTCATGAGACTCACCTCTGTTAAACACTTTTCGTGAAAACCCATTTCTCACTTTATAAGTAATTTGACTAAACAAATACGACCATAAACACCAAAAATCACACAAACAAAGTAAAAGCGTATGTTCACGGCAGGTGCAAAACAATACCTTACTAATATGTTGCTTATCCACATCATGTAAATAGTTCTCTACATTAATTGTACTAATCTGGGTTATATGTAGCTTTTATAATTTGATACTTTTTTATACGACCAATTGTCCTGAAATTCATAATATGCACTAATGAAGTTTATTGTAGGTTATCTAATGCATAAATTACACACGCTAAGAAAGCAATAATCAAATCATGTCTACTGACTTCCCTCACATACATTTAATAATATTTACTACAGTAATATATACAAAATCATAATGAAAAAGGCCCCATAAGCACTATAAACCCAAACACATCCTGCCATATTCTTATTAAAAATTGGTATTTAAGAGAACCAAAATATAGCCATAACAAAACAGAAAGATTTTTAGCAAATTAATATCAAAGGTTTCATAATTAATTCTTCAAATATTTGGAAAATAAGGATTGCATGGGGAAAAGAAAATCAAAATGCAGTGAAAATCATGAGGGCATCAGCATATTTCCAGTCCTTACCTTTGACCTATATAGATTGTCAGCTGTACTCTGTGAAAAGATTATTCAAAATTTTTTAATCATATCTAAAAACATTTTCCCTTACAACATTATTTTTAAAAATAAAATGTTTTCATACTAACCAATTACACCAATTTAGCCCTTTGCTCTTGAAACAGATAATAAATGGAAGTCAGCTGGCAATACAGTACTATACTATGTATGCAAGAGCAGATTCAAGGGTCTCTGCCAACTACAAGACATTATTCACGGAATCTTATCTATACACTGCAAGAAATAGTAGTACTGTACAGGAAGGCAGAAACTAGCAACATATGTAAAGAGGTCTTATGAAAACGATATCTTAGTTTTCAAAAGATCATATTCTTTTACCATACACCCAAAACTTGAAATTAGCCCAAATACAAGTTTAGGTTGAAAGAACTCAACAACTAAAATTTGCTATTTTCACTCTAGTGTGTGCAGTTCACTGACTCGTCTCAAAGCTACAAAAGCCAGATGAAATTATCTCCAGAATAAGAAAGTCAGAAAAGCCTGACCTAAAAGCCCATAGGGAGATTCAGAAATACTCCCAAGGACAACAAAAGATCCCATCTAGGGGGTTTTGGTTCTTCAAGGGAACCCCCTTCTCACAGCAATGACACAACCACCTCCATTACAAGTGAAATACCTAGAGTGAGTCTACATATTGAAGACTTGAATACTATAATTACATATAAAGAAGACAGAAGAGAAGAAGCTGGATGTGGCAGAGATGAGAATGTTGAGATGGATGTGTGGGGTGACAAGAAGAGATAAGATACAGAATGAGCTAATTAGAGGTATAGAAGGAGTTAGAGAACTATCAGATAAGATCCAAAAAAGTAGACTGAGGTGGTATGGTCATGGCATGAGAAGAGATGAACAGTATATTGGGAGGAGAATGATGGAAATGGAGGAACAGGGAACAAGAAGGAGAGGGAGACCAAAGCGAAGGTGGATGGACTGTATCAAGGATGACCTTCGATCAAAGGGATTAGCTGGTGATGAAGTGTGGGACAGAGGTAGATGTAGAACGCTGGCCAGAAACATCGACCCCACATAGAAGTGGAAAAAGATGCAGACAAAGAAGAATACTATAATTACATATCTAACATTTATAGCTAAGACTGAACTTCTCTGCTATCTTATTAACAAAGAAATAGACCTAATGAAAAAGTACCAGCACTGATAAATTGAAACAATTAAATTTTGACTTACTGTAAACAAAATTCACATGAGTAAACTAAATATCACATAGGTAGAAAATATTTGATAAAAAATCCAGCTAGTGGTAAGCCACAAAATTTTAACATGTGCACCAGAACACCCAAAACATAAACAATACATAGGGGAGCATTTCACGTTTACACATAAGTGTCATTACAATGGATCTTTCTATTTAATTCATACTTTCGACACACTTATATAACCACAACTTGAAACGGCAACCAACGCCTTATAAAAAATGTTGTTACAATCCCTGTCATATAAGAGTGAATGGAAGGGTTACTGCAACTCTAATAAAGATCAAATTAAAATGAACTTTCTCAGGGCTACAGTATGCTGCTGTCTGCTTCCCAAGTAGAACAGGGAATTCAATATGACATGATATACAAAAGAAATATTATTTTCCCTCTCCTGCAATGTCTGAAGGTGCAAAGCACGTACTCAGTATGCATAGGGACAACCTATAAGCTAATGCTCTATAGAATATGTCACAAAACCAATGTTGAATTCACTTGCTAACTGACGCAATGTCACCCACTGAGAACCATTGTTGACAGCAAAGACATTCCTTACCCAAGATTTTGTTTCTTACACATCAAACCCCCTTTATGCTGATTGTTGCTCCATAAAGACATTATTTTGTACTCTTGACTTGACGATCACTGGGATTCTACCTCACTACTAATACCAGAAACTGACAAAAATTCTGAAGATAACCTCATAGTGTAAGCAAAATAAACACACCATGAGGATATGAATTAAAAGTAAGATAGAATATAATTTTTGAAATGAGATCACTATGGCAGTAAATGCACTCCCAGACATAAGAATAATGACTCCTGTAATTTTCTGAGACCTTAGGATCCACCCGCAAGTGCAGTACTGCCAACTAATTGCAATTTTTTCTCTATTTTGAGAAGGGCAGTTTTGTCTCATGACCTTGTGGCACACAGAAAAAGAAATGGGTTTGACATAAAACAATAAGAGATTATTGGCTTTATGCTATGGAAAAACTTGTAACTAAATACAAATACATAGTTCAAAATAAAATTGGGACACAATTAGTTTACTTCCAAACAAGGAGAGGATGTCCATAACCTATTCACAGTCTTTAAAAACGAAATACTTTACATAATACATCCATGTGACAACTCAACCCTGAATAATTCTAGCACATCTATTACTAATGTATGAAAAAATATTGGTAAATCATATGCAGAAGACTTGAACAAATAAATGCATATGAGGCCCAAATTCTAAAGGTAGAAAATTCTTTTCTAATGGACAACTCCTTGTTCTGCCCACTTGTGAGAAACATTTATACTTTACAGGGATGTAAGTGAACAGTTCACTGCAGCATGACACTTTCCTATTTGCCATGCACAATAAACTCACGGCTTGATCACCAGTATAAAACTTTTAAACCGTAAAATATAAAAAACACCAAATTTAGCCAGGAACATTAACATATTTCTTTCTACCATTTTGTTTGTTATTTAGAAGTTATTGATAGCTCAACAATCCTCAAAATAACCTTGATCATTTGAAAACCAATGACAGCCTTTTGATTTTCATAAAATACAAATAGGACTAAAAACTTAACTTTACCCTTTTCTTTCCACCAAAACAAACATATTTTGCATAATTCATTTCATACATACTACCATAAAAGACCTTTCAACTGATCTTTGCCATTATGTATTTCAAAGTGAACCTGGAAATATATAGTATTTTGGAAACTGTTGGTATATTTATCAATGAAATCATGAGAATGAATGAAGTTTTAATTTGGCTAAAAAGTAACTGAAGTTTATAAACTGCCACTAAATCTATTCCTGATTTTCAAGTATCCACTTTTCACTCTGACTTCCACAATTAAGTCTTAATTCAGGTTTCTAACTCAAAATCTAAATGAATGTCAATCTTAATCTTCAGAAGGTCCCCAACTTACAAGCATTCAGAGATACCAACATAAATCCAACAGAAAATAACAGAGATAAGTTAAAGAAATACTGTAATAAAACAATATTATAACATTTAATACAGTGAGCAAAAGGACATTTTTAATGACCTGATATGTATTTCATATGAAACCCGACTATTTGTTGACTTTTGTAGCTGGATATTATAGGCATGGGATTCAGGTTAGGCCTACCAGAGGCCGAAATGTAACAAAATTTGACTTACTAACCGCTTCTTGGAACCTATTAAGTTTGTAAGTTGAGGACATTCTGTACAGCAAAAATATAGTTAACCACAGATCAACAATAAGACTTCAAACTAACATTTTAAATACTGTACATTGATTTCATAAAATATGTCTGCTGTCAGAACCTTGTCTTGCCTAATTTCAAATTTTGTTTTGGTATTGTAAATCTGTAGCTGATAATATCATCAGTAATTTTCTTAAAAGTTAATGAAGCTGCAGAGAGATGTGTTAAGGTCTGGAAAATCGATAGATCTTACAATATGAAGATGATCTGGAGATTAAATGAAAAAAGATGATTCACTAGTTAGGTGGTGATAGAAGCATTATGACATCAAACATTAGAAAGCCCTGGATGATCAATCAAAAATTTATAAAATGATTCGGAAGATATTATCAATAAGTGGAAGCTAGACATGGCAAAAACAACAAAGAAAAATCATGAACCTAAACCTGTAAAGAAAATACTTTCATTAAAATATTGACTTTCATTACGTGTATTATCAAACATAAAGGATGAGTTTCTTAGTTAAAAGAAGACTCATCTTCATAGATATTCTAAAGTTCTTTCAGCATCATTTGGTCCATCACGAAGCTCCATTACTTTGTCAGTTGCAAGATATAGTTTTCTTGAATAACTCATTCTTCCATGTCTTGCCAAAACTGAATTAGAGTACTGTGTAGAAGTCATTTGTTTCCTCTTAAGCACTTTTTTTTTTATCTTGAGGCAACATATTGAACAGACTGCTAAGGTTAGCTTATAAAAGTACATACAGTTACATATTACTTCAGAGAATTGCTACGTGGTTGGTTGAAGAAGTAATCGCTTTGAAGTACTGTATGAATTTTGAATTGGTCCCATGCATTGTATTCTCAGCTTTTGCTAGAGCATTTGTAAGAACTCTGTAGGCACACAAGTCTTATCTTTGCTAGCTCAGAGTTAGCTTGCAGCACTCATCACTATGTATTGTTAACTGATCACACAAAAATACACAAATACTGTACAAAAATGGATCTGTTCAATACATTAATTTCAATGGATACATAGAAAGTTTCAAATTTTTCATTAATTTCCAAAAGCTACAGGAAAACTAGGAGACAGCCCAAGGATTAATTAAAAGACCTCTCCTCAAATACAAAACGAATAAAATCCAAAGTTATCGTTCTTAACAAAATCTAGTCACAAAATATACATGTACGTATAATGATACTAACACGTGAAAGTAAAATTCTTTATGAAACTATACACATAACATCACATTGCGAATGTGTGGGTGTACCTACCCGTAAACTAGTTTAAGTAATTAAATAGGAATTTCAATCAGACGAACTATAGTAAAAATCATCCAGATATCACATGCTCGGACTAACTAATAACATCACAATAAATGAGTGATTGCAAACATATGCAAAGGAAATTGCAATTTAGCCTTTAATATCAAACTATTTTGAACACAAGAATCCTACACATATTGGAAAATAATTTTGGTTAAAAATTTCACCAGAGAACAGTACAGTATTAAAGTAAGTGCATTAGTGACATCTGAAATTATTGTAATAATTATAATAAAAAAACTAGTAATACAAAACCCCATAACGTGTCTAAAATTTGGGTACTGCATTAAAAAGTCATACAGTATATAATGTACTGTATTAAAAATACAGTCAAACATCATTGTATATTCTGCATATGTATGGAACTTTCACAGTCTTTCCAAATTGCTTCTCCATCTGAAAGGCACTTTGAAAAAAGTGTAAAAGGTTTGGACTTAACAGAATATACAATAACTATAAATATAAATATAAAGATGTCAGGTTTCATTTCTGATTTCATATGGCGAGATACTCATCAGACCATCAGCCAGGCAAGCCCAAACCTCCAACCATAGCAGTAACCTACAAGTAAGCAGCTTAAGCTCACTGGCCGGAGACAGTATTCAATCTGCTGTCCATGCGAATGCAAGGCTAACTACATTACCACTGTACCAACAGGAATACTATATATACTGTATATATTTAATATCCAATAATAATAATAATAGTAATAATATCATGAAACAATATTGATGTACTACACATGTTCATTTCCCCCCCAAAAAAAATACACCACCACCATTTATACAAAACCCAAAAATGAGGGTTTATGTTTAAACGTGAGAAGTGGATAGGGTATACAAAAAGATATCTCGATACCATCACAGATGCACAAACTCAAAGAGCCCTATCCCATTGTGCAACCTAGCAAGAATCCCACAAAAAAACTTGTGTTTAACAGATGCTTGTAAACAACAGGTTTAGGAATCATACCAGAGGTTTAAAAGAACAAATAACTAGAATAATGTACAACTGAGTATCAAGTTCTTTTTTTAAAACAATTTTGCATGAATATTACTACGCAAGGATATTGTTATTGAACTATGATTTATTAAGATGATAAAACCAGAGGATTAATTATAAAAATTACTCTCTCTAAGTAAGACAAAAAGAGGCATCATGTCATTTACTACTTCGAATATTCTCTTGAAGAAGTTGTCCTCACATCTACGTGGAAAAGGCATTTACAAAATTAAGCAACTGTCTCTTATCTTAACTCCATGAGGGAGGCATTTTCAATGAATTCATAACAAATCATGACAGAAAGAGATCATCAAGAATTATAAAAATATCATACGTGTTAGATGATCACTGATTCCCACTTATAAATGAGCTACTCATCTGCTCTTCGCATCCCTCAAAAACAGAATGTAAAAGAGAAATTGAGTAATTAAGTAGTAACCTCAAGAGGATAATAACCCAGATCAAACTATAACTAGAACACAAGAACACCAAGAAATAAACTATAACAATATAGAATAAAGAAATATGACAAATTCGATATGGACAAGGGCGAGAAACAGAATTATCTGAGGAAGGTAAGCATACCTTCTCTTAATTCTGCTTCCAGTGCCTTACCATTCCCCCATGAAAAATCCACCTCGCGTGTGTCATTTATTGCCTTTGCATGACGAGGGAAAGAGCTTTCAGAAGTGTGTCACACTCGATAACATACTGCAATATCGACTTCTAACTCCGATAAGAACAACAATGGTGAAATAAAAAATGGTTTATATTTATAAACTTGGATGGTGTGTTTACCCTAAGGTATACAGTGGTTTATAGTGAAACAGTGACATGTATATACTGTACAGTGAATTTATATTTCCATACTATTGAGATGTAATTTAAAGATTATTTATATTTTGCTAAATAAAAGCTGAGACTAATTACATCACAAGGTATTACTCAAATCCTCCCTTGGGAGTTTATTGAATTCAATCACAAAAGCGCCAAAACAAATCACTGGATAATCAAGCTTTTTAAAAAATTGATTAAATATTCGCTACATCCACAGTCAAGAAGAAAAAGCTAGCTGATGACAAGCCACAGAAAAGGAGAACCAAAATCTTATAAGAAAAAGGCCCATCAAACATTTGTAGAAAACATCCTCGAGATGGTATAAATCTACAGAATAAGATATAAAAAGGTATAGAATAGGTTGTGAAAGCATGTAGAGACCTATATCTTTTCAATGATACAAATACATGTCTCCAAGCTACAGAAAATCCCAAAATTTCTCGCAATCTACAGATTAAACAAATGGTTTAATTATTCTACAGGAGCAAATTTTTAAAATTATATCAGATAATAGTTTCCCTGACAAAACACATTCAAGTCTTCATCACTGCCACCAAAAGTTAGTGATCTGGAAGGCTTACCCACTAAATGCTTTCAATACCTGTTCCTGTTCTTTGGATATTCTGCCAATACACAAACATGGTTGAAAAAATGACTTTCCTTAACCTCTGTCAGGGAAGGAAATTTAGATGAACTAGCAAGTCAGAAAGAAACTCATAGCATGAAGATATAAGAAACAATAGATCTCAATGTTTTTAGTATCTAGGCATCAACTGCAATGGATTAAAAAGATCTGGTCATGTCATAGCTTGCAGCAGATAGCACTAAGCAATCATTTTAAAATCATAATGCAATCTGTCAATATAATGGACCTCCAAGTAAATGGATCAGACCAAACTGCTTTTTACCCTAAAACTAAATCCCTGTGACAAATAGTATATTCAGTACATGTATATATCACTGTAATTGAGAGCAAAGTTTTTTAATTCGGCTTCAATAAAAATCTACATTCCATCTGCCATCAAAGGAATTAAATATTCAAACTAGGGAGCATATCTATTAACCATTATTTCTGAAGTATATTTCATTGACAAAAACAGTAATAATACAGGATATTAAAAAAAAAAAAATTCAATTTAAGGTTTCTAAGGAAAAATCATTACTTTTCAGTGACTAATCATCTCCATTTAAAGGTTTAAAGGCCCCTCATGAATGGCAGGGGCAAGGGACAGTGACATTGCCCTACTGAGCAGGATAATGCCCTAGAGACTGACCATATACACATATGATCAGTGCCCAAGCCCCTCTCCACCCAAGCTAGGACAAAGGAGGGCCAGGCAATGACTAATGATGACTCAGCAGATAGACCTATATACTTTCCTAAACCGTCCATCCTTAACTCACAAAGATGGTGAGGTTGCAGCGACCAAAGAAACTAACGAGTTTGAGCAGGACTCGAACCCCAGTCTGGCGTTCACCAGTCAGGGACGTTACCACATTTACATTTATTTAAATGTAAATGGGCATGGACAATTTTCTATTACATATAGTGTTTAGATAAGTTTTAAGGAACAAAATCTAGAAAAAAAACATCACTGAACTAATAACAGACCAACTTCACTATCAAAAAATTACCCAAGACACCAAATCCCTGGTTAAAAAAAAAAGGTATTTAACACAGGTAAATAAAAGTAGGTTCGTCTATACACCACTCCAATTCCTGCATATCCAAAACCCAGGTAGAGGAGCCATCACATTTTGTGACAGGTCAGGATATGGGAACTCCATATTACAAATATTGGCCTTGAATGAAACTCCTAATTTTATTTCATGAAAATAAACCCAGAAGATAGAAGTAGCCAAAATAAAAATTCAGAAGGGAAAGACAGAGTTGCTAAAAATCCCAGACTGGATGAAAGAGAACAAGTGAAATGATTTAGCGCTCTGGGCATCGATTTAGTAACGGGGAACTTGGACCTAACACAGAATGGAGTTCAGTTTGACAGAAACCCTGGTAAATAAGAGTGACTAAGTTTAGTAATTGTATGCACCCAAATACCAAGTCCATTATCTGCAATTAGTTAAGACTTATCAATACTGTACAAATCATTTGTAATACTGTACTGTATTAAAGTAATGCCAAAAGAGGGAATACCTACAACGAGATTAGGAAAAATTAGTGGTTTTCCTCTAAAATAAACAGTAACAGGGTAAATAGGTAAATAATCCTTGTTAGTAAATTACAATCCATCATGATTTGGAATAAGACTGCCAAAGATTCATTCCGAGACACTTTTGAAGGGTAAAAGAGTGATAAATTAAATCTAAATATCATCATATAATTTGATATGAGACGCGTAAAATCAAAATTGAAAAGTATGACGTAAAGTACCAGCAAAAATCAAACTGACTAAGCAATCCTGGAAAGTCAATCAGAAAATGTCTGAGCTGTGGGTTGTTTTGCAGCCTAAAGAAGAGAGAAGATGCTGAAGACTCAAGGAACGGCACACGAGTGTGTACAGGTACTGGCTGAATGCCATCATTACTTTGTTATTCTTAAGGGGAATACATGTGATCAGTATTCTTGTCATTGAAAATACTGTCAGTACAGTAAAAACATGTTCAGTATTTATTACTGAATGAAGTGTCAGTACCTTCAGTGAACAAACTTCGAGAGGTTGTCGCTATTACGTTCTATTGAAATGAGGAATACAGAGAAAGCATGTGTTGGTATTATTGTAGTTTCTCGTTAAAGACTGGCTAGCCAAACATAAGATTTACTCTCATTCAAATCTGTTAAATGAGATAAAAATGTTATTTTGATTATAAAATAAATTTTTGAATATACTTACCCGGTGATTATATAGCTGCAACTCTGTTGCTCGACAGACAACTCTATGGAAAAACTCGCCAGCGATCGCTACACAGGTTGCGGGTGTGCCCAACAGCGCCATCTGTCGACCAGATACCCAGTTCTCAATGTAAACAAAGACTCAATTTTCTCCTCGTCCCACTGCGTCTCTATTGGGGAGGAAGGGAGGGTCATTTAATTTATAATCACCGGGTAAGTATATTCAAAAATTTATTTTATAATCAAAATAACATTTTTCAATATTTAACTTAGCCGGTGATTATATAGCTGATTCACACCCAGGATGGTGGGTAGAGACCAGTAATATATGTTTACACTTTTATGAGCTAAGAGTTTTTTATTTCATTTTAGAAGTTATCAAAATAACAAAAACAAAATAAATAGGTACCTGGTAAGGAAGTCGACTTGAACAATTACTCTGCCTTTTAAGTACGTCTTCCTTACGGAGCCTCGCGATCCTCTTAGGATGCTGATCGACCCCTAGGATCTGAAGTATCAAGGGTTGCAACCCATACAACAGGACCTCATTAAACCCCTAATCTAGGCGCTCTCAAGAAATGACTTTGACCACCCGCCAAATCAACCAGGATGCGAAAGGCTTCTTAGCCTTCCGGACAACCCAAAAAAACAACAATAAAAACATTTCAAGAGAAAGATTAAAAGGGTATGGAATTAGGGAATTGTAGTGGTTGAGCCCTCACCCACTACTGCACTCGCTGCTACGAATGGTCCCAGTGTGTAGCAGTCCTCGTAAAGAGACTGGACATCCTTTAGATAAAAAGACGCAAACACTGACTTGCTTCTCCAATAGGTTGCGTCCATTATACTTCGCAGAGATCTATTTTGCTTAAATGCCACGGAAGTTGCGACAGCTCTAACTTCGTGTGTCCTCACCTTAAGCAATGCTTGGTCTTCCTCACTCAGATGTGAATGAGCTTCTCGTATTAACAGTCTGATAAAGTAGGATAAAGCATTCTTTGACATAGGCAAAGATGGTTTCTTAACTGAACACCATAAAGCTTCAGATTGGCCTCGTAAAGGTTTAGTTCGCTTTAAATAGAACTTAAGAGCTCTCACAGGGCATAAGACTCTTTCTAGTTCATTGCCTACCATATTCGATAAGCTGGGAATATCGAACGATTTCGGCCAAGGTCGAGAAGGCAGCTCATTTTTGGCTAGAAAACCAAGTTGTAGCGAACATGTAGATTTTTCTGACGAAAATCCGATGTTCTTGCTGAAGGCATGAATCTCACTGACTCTTTTAGCTGTGGCTAAGCATACCAGGAAAAGTGTCTTTAAAGTGAGATCTTTCAGGGAGGCTGATTGTAGCGGCTCAAACCTGTCTGACATGAGGAATCTTAGTACCACGTCTAAATTCCAACCAGGTGTAACCAAACGACGCTCCTTCGTGGTCTCAAAAGACTTGAGGACATCCTGAAGATCTTTATTGTTGGAAAGATCTAAGCCTCTATGCCGGAAGACCGATGCCAACATGCTTCTGTAGCCCTTGATAGTGGGAGCTGAAAGGGATCGTCCTTTTCTCAGGTATAAGAGAAAGTCAGCTATTTGAGCTACAGAGGTACTGGTCGAGGATACAGAGACTGACTTGCACCAGTTTCGGAAGACTTCCCACTTCGATTGGTAGACTCTAAGGGTGGATGCTCTCCTTGCTCTAGCAATCGCACTGGCTGCCTCCTTCAAAAAGCCTCTAGCTCTCGAGAGTCTTTCGATAGTCTGAAGGCAGTCAGACGAAGAGCGTGGAGGCTTTGGTGTACCTTCTTTACGTGTGGCTGACGTAGAAGGTCCACCCTTAGAGAAAGACTTCTGGGAACGTCTACTAGCCATCGAAGTACCTCGGTGAACCATTCTCTCGCGGGCCAGAGGGGAGCAACTAGCGTCAACCTTGTCCCTTCGTGAGAGGCGAACTTCTGCAGTACCTTGTTGACAATCTTGAACGGTGGGAATGCGTATAGATCTAGATGTGACCAATCTAGGAGAAAGGCATCTATATGTATTGCTGCTGGGTCTGGGACTGGTGAGCAATATATTGGGAGCCTCTTGGTCATCGAGGTTGCAAAGAGATCTATGGTTGGTTGGCCCCAAGTGGCCCAAAGTCTCTTGCATACATCCTTGTGGAGGGTCCATTCTGTTGGAATTACTTGCCCTTTCCGACTGAGACAATCTGCCATGACATTCAAGTTGCCTTGGATGAACCTCGTTACTAGTGTTATGTCTTGACCTTTTGACCAGATGAGCAGGTCCCTTGCGATCTCGTACAACGTCAGTGAGTGGGTCCCTCCTTGCTTGGAGATGTACGCCAAGGCAGTGGTGTTGTCCGAGTTCACTTCCACCACTTTGCCTCGAAGGAGAGACCTGAAGCTTTTCAAGGCCAGATGTACTGCCAGCAGCTCCTTGCAGTTGATATGCATGATCCTTTGACTCGAGTTCCACAGTCCTGAACATTCCCGACCGTCTAATGTCGCGCCCCAGCCTACGTCCGATGCGTCCGAAAAGAGAACGTGGTTGGGAGTCTGAACAGCCAGGGGAAGACCCTCTCTGAGGTTGATACTGTCCTTCCACCAAGTCAGACAAGACTTCATCTTTTCGGAAATGGGGATCGAGACCGCTTCTAGCGTCTTGTCCTTTTTCCAGTGAAAAGTTAGATGGTATTGAAGAGGACGGAGGTGTAGTCTTCCTAATGACACAAAAAGTTCCAGGGATGATAGCGTCCCTACCAGACTCATCCACTGCCTGACTGAGCAGCGTTCCTTCTTCAGCATGTTCTGGATGCATAACTGGGCTTGGCTTATTCTGGGGGCCGACGGAAAAGCCCGAAAAGCTAGACTGTGAATCTCCATCCCTAAATACACAATAGTTTGGGATGGGACCAGTTGCGACTTTTCCATATTGACAAGGAGACCCAATTCCTTGGTCAGATCTAGAGTCCACTTTAGATCCTTCAGACAGCGACGACTGGAAGAGGCTCTGAGAAGCCAGTCGTCCAAATAAAGGGAGGCTCGGATGTCCGATAAATGGAGGAATTTGGCTACATTCCTCATCAGCCTCGTAAACACAAGAGGAGCTGTGCTTAGGCCAAAGCACAGGGCCTGAAACTGGTAGACCACCTTTTCGAAAACGAATCTCAGAAAAGGTTGGGAGTCCGGGTGGATGGGGACGTGGAAGTAGGCGTCCCTTAGGTCTAATGAGACCATCCAGTCTTCCCTTCTGACCGCTGCTAAGACTGACTTTGTGGTCTCCATGGAGAACGTCTGCTTTGTGACAAAGACATTCAGAGCACTGACGTCTAGCACCGGCCTCCACCCTCCTGTCTTCTTTGAAACCAAGAAGAGGCGGTTGTAGAATCCCGGAGATTGAAGGTCCGAGACTTTGACCACCGCTCCCTTCTCTAGTAAAAGAGACACTTCCCGTTTCAAGGCTCGTCTCTTGTCTTCCTCTCTGTACCTGGGAGAGAGATCGATGGGAGACGTTGCTAGAGGGGGTTTCCGTACAAAAGGGATCTTGTACCCCTCTCTGAGCAACTTCACAGATTGTGCATCTGCGCCTCTCTTCTCCCAGGTCTGCCAGAAGTTCTTGAGTCTGGCTCCCACTGCTGTCTGAAGATGCGGGCAGTCAGACTCTGCCCTTATAGGACTTGGATCCTTTCTTCTTCCCTCGTTTCCCTTCGGCACGAGCACCTCCTCTGCTGGAGGCTCTGCCACGAAAGGGCGGAATAAAACGAGACGCTGGAGTGTCCATCCTTGGTCTAGCTGACAAGGTAGGCAAAGGGGGAGCTTTGCGAGCTGAGGACGCCACAAGATCGTGAGTGTCCTTCTGCACTAACGAAGCGGCTATTTCCTTAATCAGGACTTCTGGAAAAAGGCACTTGGAAAGAGGAGCAAAGAGAAGCTCAGATCTCTGGCACGGTGTAACTCCAGCAGAAAGGAATGAGCAGAGATTTTCTCGCTTTTTTAGGACTCCGGACACAAAAGATGCAGCAAGCTCATTAGACCCATCACGTACGGCCTTGTCCATGCAGGACATAATGAGCAAGGAAGTCTCTTTATCTGTTGAAGAGATCTTCCTGCTTAGGGCTCCTAGACACCAGTCTAAGAAGTTAAAAACTTCGAAGGCCCTAAAGATTCCTTTCAAAAGGTGGTCCAGGTCCGAAGATGACCAACATATCTTTGAGCGTCTCATGGCAAGGCGGCGGGGAGAGTCTACAAGACTTGAGAAGTCGCCCTGGGCAGAGGCAGGAACTCCCAAGCCGAGAACTTCTCCCGTGGCATACCAGACGCTCGATCTAGAAGAGAGTCTAGCAGGGGGAAAAGCAAAGGCTGTCTTCCCTAAACTCTTCTTGGACTGCAACCATTCTCCTATCACCCGCAAAGCTCTCTTGGACGAGCGTGCGAGGACGAGTCTAGTAAAGGCAGGAGTGGTAGACGGCATGCCTAAAACAAACTCTGAAGGCGGAGAACGAGGAGCCACAGAAACAAACTGGTCAGGAAACAGCTCTTTGAAAATGGCCAAAACTTTTCTAAAGTCCAAAGAGGGTTGAGTAGACTTAGGCTCGTCCAATTCTGATTGTGGTTCATCTATATGTGCAGCAACATCATCATCAGAAAGTTCCTCATCCGACAACTGATGAGGAAACGGCCACGGAGTGGGTAACGGCTGGTTCGCTGAGTCCGGTCGCACTGGTGCATGCGTGACTGAGCCGGACGCAACGTCATGGAACTGCTGCCCAGTCTGTGAGCTGGCAACAACCATGGTAGCGCGGGGACGCACAGCGTCTACTCCAGACTATCTAGACTGATGTGGGTGCGCAGTGGAAACCACACTGGGTTGCGGAGGTTGACGCACCGCGTCAAAACAAAGCAACTCTGACGGTTGTTGAACATCCAGAACGTCAACGGCAACCTCCGTGCGTCGCTTAACGTCAACATGCGGCTGGCAGATCAAACTGGAACGCATGGGTGGAGGAACTCTCTCAATTGGTGTGCGTGAGAAGGTTACCTCAGCGTCCACAGGACGCACAACCGATCGCGTGGAGGGTTGTAGGCTAGGTACTGCACTAGCTGGTACGGCAGCAACCTTCTCCGCACGAAAGTCCTGCATCAGAGACGTAAGTTTAGACTGCATGTCTTGCAGTAGAGACCACTTAGGGTCTACGGGAGCAGGTGCGGCGACAGACGGTGTTACTGTCTGAAGCGGTACCGCTTTGCCTCTCTTAGGCGGTGAGCAGTCATCGGATGACGGCAACGAGTCCGAACTGACCCAGTGGCTACAACCGGGCCGTTGGACTTGTGCTGAAGGGACCGATTTACGTTTTAACGGTCGCGAGACCTTGGTCCAAAGTTTCTTGCGAGAAACACCTTCAGAAGACGAGGTATAAATGGGCTCTCTCGTCTTAGTTAGGTAGGAGCGATCTTGGGTAGATACGCCCGATACCACGGAGGGAACGTCTGTTCGCTGATTAAAGCCTCTCGAACCCATGCGTCGTACGACATTGCTTCTCCCCTGGACTTGGGAGCTTGCAAGAGGTCCCGGACTAGGAGGACGACAGGCACGAACAGACGAACCCTCAAGCGCAACACTGTCCACAACACTATGACTTGGCACTTTAGCACTTCCCACTGCACTTTGGCACTTAAGCTCCTTCACATCCGCCATGAGCTGATTACGGTCACTAGCAAGGGACTCAACTCTCTCACCCAGAGCCTGGATGGCACGCATCATATCAGCCATCGATGGTTCCTGAGTGCCAGGAGGGGGGTTAGGAGCAACCACTACAGGGGAAGGAATAGGTTGTGGGGCATGAGGAGAGGATATATCAATAGAACGAGAAGAACTTCTCCTAACTCTATCTCTCTCTAGCCTACGTGTGTACTTTTGAAATTCGATAAAATCGAATTCCGAAAGGCCAACGCACTCCTCACACCGATCTTCCAATTGACAGGTTTTATCCCGACAATTGGAACAAACAGTGTGAGGGTCGATAGAAGCCTTCGGAAGACGCCTAGAACAGTCCCTAGCATTGCATTTCCTAAATTTGGGGACTTGTGAAGGGTCAGCCATTTTGAATTGGTCAAGGGAAATTCCAAAAAACGATCAAAGAGTCATCAACAAAGAATCCGTTATCAAAAAGAGTTCAAGGATTTGTGTGAAGAAAAACCCTGCACAGCGAAAGCTCAAAACTAGAATATAGTACTTCACCAATAAGATGTGAAAAACTCCAGTTTAGCAACAGCGAGTAAAGTACGTCTTGCCGACACGGCGACAGAGAGAAAATTGAGTCTTTGTTTACATTGAGAACTGGGTATCTGGTCGACAGATGGCGCTGTTGGGCACACCCGCAACCTGTGTAGCGATCGCTGGCGAGTTTTTCCGTAGAGTTGTCTGTCGAGCAACAGAGTTGCAGCTATATAATCACCGGCTAAGTTAAATATTGAAAAACTACAAATATGGAAGCCTTTGCACGTTATTTTCGGATGGACGAAATCAGTTACAACAAACTTTTGGAGATGTTAAGACCATATATAACCAAGAAGAATTCAGTTATGAGGGAAAGCATATCTGCCAATGAAAGACTTTGCGAAAGTTGCTTCGAAACGTATTTATTTTCTTGTTTGCATCTTCGACACTTGCATCAATTTAGATTTTCTTATATACGGTACTTTCAATAATTTTTCATATGTTGCTTGATTCATGTCTCTCTTCACACAATTTCCACTCTGAATATCCTACAACTCTGGTAAGCAACAATATAATAGAATAAAATCCTGAACATCTATTTTCCCTTCTTACTTTCCTGCCATTGTAACTACCACAGCAGCTTTGATAGTACTGATGGGAATGAGAGTACGGCAAACACAACCTCAGTAATATAAGACCTGTCCAAATACTGACAACTGGATTTTGAAGTCGGTAACCACCATTTTGTGGTACTGATGATACTCCAGTATGATGCACACCGTCAGTATTACTGATGGTACACAAAATATTGACAGTAATACTGATTGTGTGTATGGCCCTTTATAAATGGGGACTGATGTCTCAGGAACTTTGCTGATCATGAAACTGAACTGATTATAAGTAGTGTGTTATGGATTAAGCAAACTGTTATTCCTACTGATTACTGGATCCTTAGCCTGAACATTACATTCTTTGATGGCATAATTGCAATTTCTAGTAATAATAATTCACGCAATACACGACTATATAATCTACACAATCGGTGGTCAGTGTACGATTACCATACTAACAAAACAGTTGTCTTCGACAGATGAAAGCATAAGCATGCAGCAAAAGACAAAGCATAGAAATTATGCTCTATACTAATACTGAAATGTCACACAACTAGGCTAAACATAGTTACTTGACCAAATTTACCTTCATTTCTTCAGCATCAAACTGCCTGTTTTTGTCAAAGCCGACAGACTTTGGAAGAAAGTAACTTGAATTAGTACTAACTTCAAGTAGCATACAATTCATATAGTTGAGAATTAAAATGTACAACTAACATGAGCTGTTTAGTCTTCAGTTAACCGCAGAGTCAGATATACTAGCAAATTTTTCTCTTGCTTTAATAATTAACATTTGTAAGTAAAATGTTCTCTTTCAACATCTAAACCAAAACACCAACAATAGCAATGAGAAACTTAAAAAAAAGGTTAAATAATTTTTGTTTCATACATCATAAATAAAGATATTACCATGATAGTAAAATATTCTCTAGCCCATTACTTTTACATAGCCTTTTGTACCTGTAAAAATTCGACATTTCATTGAAAGAAAAATTTAAAGAATACCCACAGGTCCTAATGGATGGCATATTTGCCCATCCAAAGGTGAGAGCTGAACAATTTATTGTGTTTCCTAAGCTTTCTGTTAAAATGTTATTTTTATTAATAAAATAAATATTTGAATATACTTACCCGATAATCATGTAGCTGTCAACTCCGTTGCCCGACAGAATTCTATGGAGGGATACGCCAGCTATCACAATACTAGAAGGGGGTGTATTTACCAGCGCCACCTGTGGCCAGGTACTCAAGTACTTCTTGTTGACACCTCCTCAATTATTCCTCGGTCCACTGGTTCTCTATGGGGAGGAAGGGAGGGTCGATTAAATCATGATTATCGGGTAAGTATATTCAAAAATTTATTTTATTAATAAAAATAACATTTTTCAATATTAAACTTACCCGATAATCATGTAGCTGATTCACACCCAGGGGGGTGGGTGAAAAACCAGTGTACAAGACTAAAGGATAGCTAAGTATCCCGTATTTCATATAATCAGTTATCCACAATAACAATGAAATAATAAGTACCTGGTAAGGAAGTCGACTTGAACCGTTACTCTGCCTTTAATAAGATCGTCTTCCTTACTGAGCGCAGCGTTCCTCTTGGGAGGCTGAATCAACTCAAAGGTGCTAAAGTATACAGGGCTGCAACCCATACTAAAGGACCTCATCACAACCTTTAACCTTGGCGCTTCTCAAGAAAGAATTGACCACCCGCCAAATCAACAAGGATGTGGAAGGCTTCTTAGCCGACCGTACAACCCATAAAAAGTATTCAAGAGAAAGGTTAAAAAGTTATGGGATTATGGGAATGTAGTGGCTGAGCCCTCGCCTACTACTGCATTCGTTGCTACGAATGGACCCAGGGTGTAGCAGTACTCGTAAAGAGACTGGACATCTTTGAGATAGAATGATGCGAACACTGACTTGCTTCTCCAATAGGTTGCATCCATAACACTCTGCAGAGAACGGTTCTGTTTGAAGGCCACTGAAGTAGCCACAGCTCTCACTTCATGTGTCCTTACCTTCAGCAAAGCAAGGTCTTCTTCCTTCAGATGAGAATTTGCTTCTCTAATCAGAAGCCTGATGTAGTAAGAAACTGAGTTCTTAGACATTGGTAGAGAAGGCTTCTTGATAGCACACCATAAGGCTTCTGATCGTCCTCGTAATGGTTTTGACCTTCTTAGATAGTACTTAAGAGCTCTAACTGGGCAAAGTACTCTCTCCAGTTCGTTCCCCACCATGTTGGACAGGCTTGGGATCTCGAACGACTTAGGCCAAGGATGGGAAGGAAGCTCGTTTTTAGCCAAAAAACCGAGCTGCAAGGAACATGTAGCCGTTTCAGATGTGAAACCTATGTTCCTGCTGAAGGCGTGGATCTCACTTACTCTTTTACCTGTTGCTAAGCACATGAGGAAAAGAGTTTTTAATGTGAGGTCCTTAAAAGAGGCTGATTGGAGCGGTTCAAATCCTGATGACATTAGGAACCTTAGGACCACGTCTAGATTCCAGCCTGGAGTGGACAACCGACGTTCCTTTGAGGTCTCAAAAGACCTAAGGAGGTCCTGTAGATCTTTGTTGGAGGAAAGATCCAAGCCTCTGTGGCGGAAAACCGCTGCCAACATACTTCTGTAACCCTTGATCGTAGGAGCTGATAGGGATCTTACGTTCCTTAGATGTAACAGGAAGTCAGCAATCTGGGTTACAGTGGTACTGGTTGAGGAAACTGCATTGGCCTTGCACCAGCTTCGGAAGACTTCCCATTAAGACTGATAGACTCTGAGAGTGGATGTCGTCCTTGCTCTGGCAATCGCTCTGGCTGCCTCCTTCGAAAAGCCTCTAGCTCTTGAGAGTCTTTCGATAGTCTGAAGGCAGTCAGACGAAGAGCGTGGAGGTTTGGGTGTACCTTCTTTACGTGAGGTTGACGCAGAAGGTCCACTCTAGGAGGAAGAGTCCTGGGAACGTCGACCAGCCATTGCAGTACCTCGGTGAACCATTCTCTCGCGGGCCAGAGGGGAGCAACCAACGTCAGCCGTGTCCCTTTGTGAGAGGCGAACTTCTGAAGTACCCTGTTGACAATCTTGAACGGCGGGAATGCATACAGGTCGAGATGGGACCAATCCAGCAGAAAGGCATCCACGCGAACTGCTGCTGGGTCTGGAATCGGAGAACAATACAAGAGGAGCCTCTTGGTCATCGAGGTAGCGAATAGATCTATGGTTGGCTGACCCCACAGGGCCCAAAGTCTGCTGCAAACATTCTTGTGAAGGGTCCACTCTGTGGGGAAGACCTGACCCTTCCGGCTGAGGCGATCTGCCATGACATTCATATCGCCCTGAATGAGCCTCGTTACCAGCGTGAGCTTTCGATCTTTTGACCAAATGAGGAGGTCCCTTGCGATCTCGAACAACTTCCTCGAATGAGTCCCTCCCTGCTTGGAGATGTAAGCCAAGGCTGTGGTGTAGTCGGAGTTCACCTCCACCACCTTGTTAAGCTGGAGGGACTTGAAGTTTATCAAGGCCAGATGAACTGCCAACAACTCCTTGCAATAGATGTGAAGTGTCCTTTGCTCCTGATTCCATGTTCCCGAGCATTCCTGTCCGTCCAGTGTCGCACCCCAGCCCGTGTCCGATGCGTCCGAGAAGAGACGGTGGTCGGGGGTCTGAACAGCCAATGGTAGACCTTCCTTGAGAAGAATGCTGTTCTTCCACCACGTTAGAGTAGACCTCATCTCTTCGGAAACAGGAACTGAGCCCGTCTCTAGCGTCATGTCCTTTATCCAGTGAGCAGCTAGATGATACTGAAGGGGGCGGAGGTGGAGTCTCCCTAACTCGATGAACAGGGCCAGCGATGAAAGTGTCCCTGTTAGACTCATCCACTGCCTGACTAAGCATCGGTTCCTTCTCAGCATGCTCTGGATGCATTCTAGGGCTTGGAAGATCCTTGGGGCCGACGGACAAGTCCGAAAAGCTCGACTCTGAAGATCCATACCCAAGGAGACAATGGTCTGGGATGGAACGAGCTGAGACTCCTCAAAATTGACCAGGAGGCCCAGTTCCTTGGTCAGATCCATAGTCCATTTGAAAATCTCCAGACAGCGACGACTTGTGGGAGCTCTTAAAAGCCAGTCGTCTGACGGAGCCGGACACAAGATCATGATACTGCTGCACAGTCTGTAAACTGTCAATCATGGGCAAGCGAGGAAGTACAGTGACAACCCAAATCTGTCTAGACTGTCTGGGTCGTACAGACAACTCCTTAACGGGTTGCTGAGGTTGCCGCACTGCGTCACAACAAGTCCCTTCTGTTGGTTGTTGAACGTCTTCCCCGTAACACATTGACTCCGTAAACAAAAAATCCTCTAACAAGGACTAAGCTTGGACTGCATGTCATGCAACACAGCTCAAGGTCTATGGGAGCAGGTGTGGTAACAGACGGGATTAGCGGCTGAAGTGGAACCATTACCTTCCCTGTAAGCATGTTATGCTTAAATAAAAGTCCATAAGAGGTTATGCAGCTAAAGGCTCCCTCCAAATGACAGAGTCCTCAAGGGAATATCAGAAGGAGGGAGAAAAGAACTTTCTCATCTACAGGGACCTTATCCTAGAAAAGCTAAGTTCTCTGAGTGAGGGTTCACTGGTGCAAAAGCAGCAGACTAGAAGGCAACGTTATGAAACTGCTTGACAGTCTAGTGAGTTGGCAACAACCCAAGATGTGTTGAGAAGCATGCGGTAAGGTATGCAGAGCATGATGTATGCAGAGTATGCTGTATGCAGAGCATGCTGTATGTAGAGCATGTTGTATGCAGAGCATGCTGAATGCAGAGCATGCTGTATGCAGAGCATGTTGTATGCAGAGCATGCTGAATGCAGAGCATGCTGTATGCTGAGCATGTAGTAAGCAGAGCCTGCTGTAAGCAGAGCCTGCTGTAAGGAAAGCAGAGCGTGTGCATGGCGTTTAACATTTCTCAGAAATTCCATGACCAGTGCTAGAGTGCTTTATGCATGCTTGCATGGGGTTTAAACCATGGTATGAAAATGGAGGTAAGGTATGCTGAACAGCAGAGTCAGAACGAGCTGGAACAACAATAGTTGTGGTTTCCTCTTCAAGACTCCGATGAGGGAACACCTGAGGCTCAGTCTGCAAAGGCTGAATAAAAGACAAGCAGAAGGAAGGCGCATGGGTGGAGGAGGCTGACTCCTAGCATGAGTGGTTGAACCCAAGGGTTGCGCTTGCTGAGCGGTTGGCGGAAGCGGAGTAGCAAGTTCCAGTTCCTGTGGTGTGAGCGGAGCGCGATGAGGAAGAGGCTGCGCAGAACAAGGTAAATGTCTCGCAAGCTGAGGCTCCTGAGGCGCAAGGCTAAGGTGTTGTGGTGCTTGCCTTGTGGAGGGTTGAGCTCGCTGCAGCGAGAGCTGAGGAGACTGACTCATGGACGGGAGAGGTTGTTGTACCTCAACCGAGTGTTGCATCACTGGTGGAGCAGCAAGTGGAGGCGGAGGAAGAGAGGTATAATCCTCCTGATCCCAATGTAAAGGTTGCCTTAAGGAAGGCGGAGGCTGAACACCACAGGGAACAGCAAACTCAGCACGTGGCTCAACATCGTACGCCTGGCAGGTGGAACTGCTGGCAGGTGGTACTGCGATCAGGCGGAGCGAGTGTAGGTGGAGGGAGTGTAGGCGGAGGCGGAGGAGCAACACTCTCAGCCCGACACTCACGCATCAAGTCCGAAAGCTGTGCTTGCATGGACTGTAGTAGAGTCCACAACATCGTACGCCTGGCAGATGGTACTGCGATCAGGCGGAGCGAGTGTAGGTGGAGGGAGTGTAGGCGGAGGCGGAGGAGCAACACTCTCAGCCCGACACTCACGCATCAAGTCCGAAAGCTGTGCTTGCATGGACTGTAGTAGAGTTCACAACATCGTACGCCTGGCAGGTGGTACTGTGATCAGGCGGAGCGATCATAGGCGGGGGGGAGTGTAGGCGGAGGCGGAGGCGCAACACTCTCAGCCCGACACTCACGCATCAAGACCGAAAGTTGTGACTGTATGGACTGCAGTAGAGTTAACTTGGGGTCGGCAGACACTAAGTTCTGCTGAGGTAAAGCCTTAACAGCAGAGATCTGTTGTGGCAGAACCTTACTCCTCTTAGGCGGAGTGTAATCAACTGATGACTGAGGAGAGTCAGAGCTAACCCAATGACTGCATTCGGGTTGTGAACTTTAACTTCGTACGTCTGGCATAGGTCTGGACTTAACGTTTAAGAGGTCTTGAGACCTGAGACCAGCGTTACTCTGCCTTTATTTTCTCCCCTAATCTCTTCTGCAGACGAGCAAAATAAGGGCTCAATCGTCTGCGGGTGGGAGTGACGGTCTCGGTAAGACACGCCCACAACCACCGAGAATACTTCTGTGCGCCGATCAAGGCCTGCTGAACCCTTATGCCCTTCGACATTGCTTCTCCCCTGGGCTTGGGAGCTTGCAAGAGGTCCCGGACTGGGAGGACGACTGGCGCGCACAAAAGTACCCTCACGCACTAATCACTTATCACTTTGATTTCTGTTTGCACTTATTTCACTGAACTCGAAACTTTAAGTGGTTTGTACCTGAAATACGCAATTCTATCCTTTCTCAAAGTTAGTAATTGCGAAAACAGAATTACAATGTAACAGAAAAATCTAATGAAAGATAATTCAGTGGATGGAAAGAGACTAAACACTAGATCACTCTAGAAACGTTTAGTTTCTTCCCCTAAAGAGACTAGGGAGAAGAGCAAAAACGATCACGACGTTACTCGTACGCCTGGCAGGCTTGAATGAAACGTTTATCCTCTTTCTCCCTCCGTCTCTATCTCTCTCTCTCTCTCTCTCTCTTGACTTAGAACCTGAGAGAAGAGCCCAATCATATATATCGTTAAAACATATTATTGTTAAAGGAAAAAACTGAAAAGTTCCTTTATTAGGATCAAAACCATTAAGTTAAGAAAGAATGAACAAAACGCTAGACACGGTTACTCTTACTGCAACGTGAAACCGTGAACATTCTTTCTCTATCGTAACGATAGAGTGCAAGTTGAACGTTCTGAACGTCAACAACTGCAGAGACAAAACAAAACGTTAGTTCAACTTTGAAAACAGTACGAGACTGTCAAAGAAAATCTTTCAAACTCTGTGGCGGAAATAGCATAATATGTTAACAGGTAAAACCGAAATGACGGGCTCAAAGTTTATTAACTTCGGTAAAAGACCGCCTACTATTAGGAAGGTCGAATATAAACAAATATAAAAATTAATTTTAATGAGTTTATAATAAAAGGAAGTTAATCGAAGAGGCCTATAAGAGGCGGAGAGATATAAAATAAATCTATAACTTTTGTTAAGCAAAATTAAGAAGGAGAGTCTATACTCTCTTAGACACCAACACTTCCGTCTAAGGGAAGGGTCGGCCATTGAAAGGTGAACGAGAGTTCATACTCTCTCGTCACCATAATTAATCAAATTAATTCCAAAAGCTAACTAAGCTAATATAGAAGTTTCCAGTAAAGCGACAGCCGAAATCAAAGAGAAATACTTCACCAAAGTCGTGAAAATACTCCAAGAACATAAGCGTATCCCAGAACGTCTTGCCGGAAGCACGACAGAGGAATAATTGAGGAGGTGTCAACAAGAAGTACTTGAGTACCTGGCCACAGGTGGCGCTGGTAAATACACCCCCTTCTAGTATTGTGATAGCTGGCGTATCCCTCCATAGAATTCTGTCGGGCAACGGAGTTGACAGCTACATGATTATCGGGTAAGTTTAATATTGAAAAATGCAGATGGATTAGAGACACTATAAAAAGTAAGGTAATAGATTTATACTGAAATCATAAACATCTTTATTTTTTCACCACAAACCCATCACTTTTACAATGCTTGAATAGCTTTTTAGGTAAAAAGACTGTGAACTGATAGCCTTTATGCAGGAAGCATACCTGGATCTGACGGAACAAAATAAATCATCTGGAGTTGAAGAATGTATGTATGGTGCTCAAATCTCTGCAGACTAATAACAGATCAAGAGGTGTATAAGGCCTCATAATTAAAGACCAGTTTATTCTATGGATATCTTGACAGCTGAAAAGAATGCACAACTACATACCTATGAAGGTGTAGTGACTTGAGATCTCAAATTTCTATGCTAACTAGGAAGATAAAAAATGAATATAAGAATATAGATGATTAATGTCTTATATAAATCCAATATAGAACTTATTAAGAGATTTATAAGTCCCATCTCAATTGTAAAACCTAATAAGGGGGAATGTTACTCTTCAAGAACAAGACTTGAAACAACAGTGACATTAAGATTTCTTTCAAATAATAAAAACGTTCCTAAGGCCCCTTCTCATGAGTTGGAGATTTCTTTCTCAGAAATATAGACATAAAATCTTATAAATACGCGTTTACTTTCCCATGCCTATGGGTAAAAACAAAATAGGATCACCCTTTTAAAAAATCCTCAGTCTTTTGAATACAATCTTTCACTCTTCTGACTGATAACAGAAGGTCTCCTTTCTTCCCTACTTAATAGGAGAAAGTAAAATGGCATAATCTGGCAGAATGGGGTTGTAAAGTGACCATGGGGGTTGAGGTGAATAACGATATCATCTCAATTGTTTGACTGTGTAACCTAACAAGAAAATGTATGAATTCACAGACACAAAATAGAAGTACTGTAAATAAAATTATAGAAATCCCAAACCTGTTGGTTTGAGGGAACATGGAAAAGCCTTTTAATCAAAGCATTAATGCAACTGCTTCAATTCACAAGAGGCCTTGAAACCTATACTGTAGAGTATCCCAAATCTCAAACACCTGAACTAAAGCTATATACTTTTCTTTAACCCTCTGCTGACCCCTGCCATGACAAAATCATTGTTAGGCTCATGACTTTTGGCCAGGAAGCAATGACTTATGTGAACATTTTGCAGCTTAATTAACAAGGAATGATAGTCCGTAACTGATTACTGCGTTACAAAGCTGAATAAAATTTCTATCAAGCATTTATGGTCACATGAACAGATGATGCCAAAGTGCATCCATGAATCCTGAAAGGGTTAATAGCCAATTCCAGCAGCATCTTCAATTGGTATGACAAGACCAAAATGTCTGCTACATTGGGTATCAAGGTCTAATCTACTGTGCCAACTACAGAATATTTTTCACCTGTAGTGATACAAGTTTGAAGAGGGTCTTTTTTACTTAAGCTACTTCTGCCAAAAATGTTATTTTCATTAGTAAAATAAATTTTTGAATATACTTACCCGGTGATCGTATAGCTGTCAGCTCTGCTGCCCGACAGAAAAACCTAAGGACAAAATACGCCAGCGATCGCTATACAGGTGGGGGTGTACATCAACTGCGCCATCTGTCGAGCAGGTACTCAAGTACTCCATGTCAACACAGAACCAATTTTCTCCTCGGCCCACTGGGTCTCTATTGGGGAGGAAGGGAGGGTCCTTTAATATATGATCACCGGGTAAGTATATTCAAAAATTTATTTTACTAATGAAAATAACATTTTTCAATATTAAACTTAGCCGGTGATCATATAGCTGATTCACACCCAGGGGGGTGGGTAGAGACCAGCATTACATGTTGACATTATTATGAGCTAAGTATTTTGTATTTCATTTTAGCAGTTATTCAAAATAACAAACATAAAATAAATAAGTACCTGGTAAGGAAGTCGACTTGAACAATTACTCTGCCTTTTTAAGTACGTCTTCCTTACTGAGCCTCGCGATCCTCATAGGATGCTGAGCGACTCCTAGGAGCTGAAGTATGTAGGGTTGCAACCCATACTAAAGGACCTCATCAAAACCTCTAATCTAGGCGCTTCTCAAGAAATGACTTTGACCACCCGCCAAATCAAGTAGGATGCGAAAAGCTTCTTAGCCTTCCGGACAACCCAAAAACAATAATAAAACATTTCAAGAGAAAGATTAAAAGAGGTTATGGAATTAGGGAATTGTAGTGGTTGAGCCCTCACCCACTACTGCACTCGTTGCTACGAATGGTCCCAGAGTGTAGCAGTTCTCGTAAAGAGACTGGACATTCTTAAGATAAAAAGACGCGAACACTGATTTGCTTTTCCAATAGGTTGCGTCGATTATACTTTGCAGAGATCTATTTTGTTTAAAGGCCACGGAAGTTGCGACAGCTCTAACTTCGTGTGTCCTTACCTTCAGCAAAGCTTGGTCTTCCTCACTCAGATGGGAATGAGCTTCACGTATTAACAGTCTGATAAAATAGGATAAAGCATTCTTTGACATAGGCAAAGATGGATTCTTAACTGAACACCATAAAGCTTCAGACGGGCCTCGTAAAGGTTTTTAAAATAGAACTTAAGAGCTCTTACAGGACATGAGACTCTTTCTAGTTCATTTCCAACCTTACGATAAGTTTGGAATATCGAACGATATTGGTCAAGGCCGAGAAGGCAGCTCGTGTTTGGCTAGAAAACCAAGTTGTAGAACATGTAGCCGTTTCGGATGAGAATCCGATGTTCTTGCTGAAGGCATGAATCTCACTGACTCTTTTAGCTGTGGCTAAGCATATCAGGAAAAGAGTCTTAAAGGCGAGATCTTTCAGGGAGGCTGATTGTAGCGGTTCGAACCTGTCTGACATAAGGAATCTTAGTACCACGTCTAAATTCCAACCAGGTGTAACCAAACGACGCTCCTTCATGGTCTCAAAAGACTTAAGGAGGTCCTGTAGATCTTTATTGTTGGAAAGATCTAAGCCTCTGTGACGGAAGACTGATGCCAACATGCTTCTGTAACCCTTGATAGTAGGAGCTGAAAGAGATCGTTCTTTCCTCAGATATAAGAGAAAGTCAGCTATTTGAGTTACAGAGGTACTGGTCGAGGATACGGATACTGACTTGCACCAGTTTCGGAAGATTTCCCACTTCGATTGGTAGACTCTAAGGGTGGATGTTCTCCTTGCTCTAGCAATCGCTCTGGTTGCCTCCTTCGAAAAGCCTCTAGCTCTCGAGAGTCTTTCGATAGTCTGAAGGCAGTCAGACGAAGAGCGTGGAGGCCTTGGTGTACCTTCTTTACGAGTGGCTGACGTAGAAGGTCCACCCTTAGGGGAAGTGTTCTGGGAACGTCTACTAGCCATCGAAGTACCTCGGTGAGCCATTCTCTCGCGGGCCAGAGGGAAGCAACTACCGTCAACCTTGTCCCTTCGTGAGAGGCGAACTTCTGCAGTACCTTGTTGACAATCTTGAACGGAGGGAATGCATAAAGATCTAGATGTGACCAATCTAGTAGAAAGGCATCTATATGAACTGCTGCTGGGTCCGGGATGGGTGAGCAAAATATTGGGAGCCTCTTGGTCATCGAGGTTGCGAAGAGATCTATGGTTGGCTGGCCCCAGGTGGCCCAAAATCTCTTGCATACATCCTTGTGGAGGGTCCATTCTGTTGGAATTATTTGTCCCTTCCGACTGAGACAATCTGCCATGCCATTCAAGTTGCCTTGGATGAACCTCGTTACTAGTGAAATGTCTAGACCTTTTGACCAGGTGAGGAGGTCCCTTGCGATCTCGTACAATGTCAGAGAGTAGGTCCCTCCTTGCTTGGAGATGTATGCCAAAGCCGTGGTGTTGTCCGAGTTCACCTCCACCACTTTGCCTTGAAGGAGAGACCTGAAGCTTTTCCAGGTCAGACGTACTGCCAGTAGCTCCTTGCAGTTGAAATGCATTGTCCTTTGACTCGAGTTCCATAATCCCGAGCATTCCCTACCGTCTAATGTCGCACCCCAGCCTACGTCCGATGCGTCCGAGAAGAAAACGTGGTTGGAAGTCTGAACAGTCAGGGGAAGACCCTCTCTAAGGTTGATATAGTCCTTTCACCAAGTCAGACAAGACTTTATCTTTCCGGAAACCGGGATCGAGACCGCTTCTAGCGTCTTGTCCTTTTTCCAGTGAAAAGCTAGATGGTAAAGAAGAGGACGGAGGTGTAGTCTTCCTAGTGACACAAATTGATCCACGGATGACAGTGTCCCTACCAGACTCATCCACAGCCTGACTGGGCAGCGTTCCTTCTTCAGCATCTTCTGGATGGATAGCAGGGCTGGGGGTTGATCGTCTTGTTCAGCAACGTCCTCATCAGAGGGTTCCTCATCCGAAACTGATGAGGAAACGGCAACGGAGTGGGCAACGTCTGACTCGCTGAATCCGGTCGCACTGGTGGATGCGTGACGGAGCCGGACGCAATATCATGGCACTGCTGCACAGTCTGTGAACTGTCAACAACCATGGGTGCGCGAGGAAGTACAGCGTCAACCCGAACTGTCTAGACTGTCTGGGTTGTGCAGTCAACACCCTACCGGGTTGCTGAGGTTGACGCACTGCGTCACAACAAGTCACCTCTGCTGGTTGTTGAACGTCTTCCTAGTGACACACTGAACGTCAACAACCACCTCCGAGCGTCGCTTAACGTCAACGTGCGACTGGCAACCCACACTGGGTCGCATCGGTGGAGGAACCACCTCAACTGGCAGACGCGAGTAGGATACCTCAGCGTCAACAGGGCGCACAACCAACCGGTTGGAAGGTTGTTGGCCAGAAGGTTCTACTCCGCATTTAAGTCCTCTATCAAGGACACAAGCTTGGACTGCATGTCTTGCAGCAAAGCCCATTAGGGTCTACGGGAGCAGGTGTGGCCAACAGACGGGGTTAGCGACTGAGGCGGAACAATTTACCATCCCTGGAAGCCTTGTTATGTGTGACATAATAGTACAGCAAAACTTCAAAGGCTCGACAAAAGTTGAGAAGTTGACCTGTAAACAACTTGGAGTGTCTCCTGGCTAGGCGCCAGGGCGAGTCTACCAGAATTGAGAAGTCTATCTGGGCAGAGGCATGAACTTCCAAGCCGAGAACTTCTCTCGTGTCCTATCAGACTCTCACTCTATAAGCCAGTTTAAAAGAAGGGAAATCAAAGGCTGTATCCCTAAAACTCCTCCTGGTGCAAAAACCAGTCGCCTAGCCAACGTAACGCTCTCTAGGAGAGCGAGAGAGCACTAGCTTAACAACAACGGCTTCGAAGTAGCTAGGCCTAGTGTAAATTCTGACGTTTAGGCGAACGAGGAGCAGCAGTTACAAGATCCGGACGAAGATCCTTAAAAAATCATCATGATTTAATTAAAGTCCATAGGAGGCTAAGCAGCTTAAGGCTCCTCTCCAAATGACAGAGTCCTCAAAGGAATATCAGTAGGAGGGAGAACAGCACTTTCTCATCTACAGGAACCTTGTCCGATAAAAGCTAGGTTATCTCAGTGAGTCTCTCACTGGTGCATTAGTAGCAGACCAGAAGGCAACGTCATGTAACTGCTTGACAGTCTGTGAACTGTCAACAACTGAACTGTCAACCACAACAGGTGCGTGAGGACATACAGCACTGGTGCATTAGTAGCAGACCAGAAGGCAACATCATGTAACTGCTTGACAGTCTGTGAACTGTCAACAACCATAGCTGTGTGGGGAAGCAAAGCTTCTACTCCTGACTGACTAGTCTGCTGTGGGCGAGTAGCGGTAACCACCGTGGGTTGCGGAGGTTGACGCACAGCGTCAAAACAAAGCAACTTAACTCCACTCTCCTGTTGTTGTGGTAACTCGTGAACGTCAACGGAGGGTTCCGTGCGTCAGTGAACGTCAACGTGCGGCTGGCAGGGTACACTGCGCATGGTTGGTGGAACTCTCACAGCCGGAGTGCGGGAGCAGGTAGCGTCAGCGTCTACTGTACGCACAACCGTGGTTGGTTGTAGGCTAACGGGTGCAGCGTCAACCTTCTCCGCACGAAACTCCTGCATAAAAGATGCTAACTGTGTCTGCATGGTCTGCAGCAAAGACCACTTAGGGTCTACAGTAGCAGGTGCGGCAACAGACGGTGTTACTGCCTGTTGCGGTACCGCTTTGCCTCTCTTAGGAGGTGAGCAGTCGTCGGAAGACTGCAGCGAGTCCGAACTGACCCAGTGGCTACAACTGGGCCGTTGGACTTGCGCGGAAGGGACCGACTTGCGCTTAATAAGCTGCGAGACCTTGGTCCATGGTTTCTTACGAGAAACCACTTCCGCAGACGAGAAGTAAATGGGCTCTCTCGTCTTTGTGTGGGTGGGGCGATCTTGGGTAGATACGCCCGAAACCACGGAGGGAAACGTCTGTTCGTTGATCAAGGCCTGACGAACCCATAAGTCGTTCGACATTACTTCTCCCCTGGGCTTGGGAGCTTGCAAGAGGTCCCGGACTAGGTGAACGACAGGCACGAACAGACGAACCCTCGGAAGCAACACTGTAACACTTTGCGCATATCACTTTATCACTGCGATTTTCTGTTTTGCACTTATTTCACTGAAATCGAAACTTTTACTGATTTCTACCTGAAACACGCAATTCTACCCTTCATTAAAAGGTAGTAATTGCGAAAACAGTCGTATAATGCAGCTCATTAATACTAGCAAAAACAGAAAACATATATAAAGATAAAGAATTCAGTGGCTGGGAGAGACTAAACACTAGTTCAAATAAACTACGTTTACAATCTCTCACCGCACATAGCCTGGAGACAAGAATAAAACCCTAGAAACGTTTTACCTTCTTCCCCGTACAGCGACTAGGGAGGAGAGTAACACAAGAATAACGTTACCCGCATGAACGGAACGTTTTTTCTCCTCTCTCTCCCTCCGTCTCTATCTCTCTCTCTCTTTCTCTCTTGATTTCGCACCTGAGAGAAGAGCCCAATTATATATCGTCAAAACATGTTATTTGGCTAAAGGAAAAAACTGAAAGGTTTTCCAAATAAAAAGTTCCTTTAATTTAGAATTTAAACCATTTAAGCTAAGAAAGAATGAACGAAACGTCAGAATCGATTTACTCTTACTGCAAAGTGAAATCGTGATACACTCTCTCTCTATCGTAACGATAGAGCGCATGTTGAACGTCCTGAACGTCAACAACTGCGTAGTCTAAAAAACTAAACGTTAGTTCATCTTTGAAAACAGTACGAGACTATCAAAGAAATTCTTTCATAAAACATTAAATTTAAAAAGTTTTAAATTCTTTAAAGGCTAAATACGATATAACGGGCTCAACGTTGATTAACTTCGGTTCCAAGTTAGGACCGCCTACTATCAGGAAAGGTCGCATATAAACAAAACATAAAAATTTATTTTTATATGTTTATAATAAATGGAAAGTTAATCGAAGAGGCCTAATAAAGGCGGAGAGATATATAGATCTATAACGTGTTAAGCAAAATTACTAAAAACCTAAACACACTTCCGTCTAAGGGAAGGGTCGGCCATTTAAAAGTGAAAGAGAGTCCATACTCTCTTTGTCACCATAATTAAATCTATCCAAAACGAGTTCAAGTTTTGAGATGAAGATAAAACCCCTGCATAGCGAAAGCTCAAAACTAGAATAGTGTACTTCACCAAATAGTTGTGAAAACAAATCCAGTTAGCAACAGCGTATTTAGTAGGTCTTGCCAGTGGCACGACAGAGAGAAAATTGGTTCTGTGTTGACATGGAGTACTTGAGTACCTGCTCGACAGATGGCGCAGTTGATGTACACCCCCACCTGTATAGCGATCGCTGGCGTATTTTGTCCTTAGGTTTTTCTGTCGGGCAGCAGAGCTGACAGCTATATGATCACCGGCTAAGTTTAATATTGAAAAATCCTAATTTTCAATGAGGCATCTCTTGATTGGATTTAATTATTGAATTTGGGCCATATAAACCATTGCTGGGACCTTGAAGACCTTTCAGCACCAAAGTGCAAATAAGGGTGAATCGCAAAGTTGCAGAATGAAGTGAAAGCAAAAAGAAGCTGGACAGTAGGATGAGAGAAAGAAAGAGAATAGAGGTAAAGTAGATGGTTATAAAGTGAGATAGGGGCCAAAAGGGTGCTGAGAAGACCGTCGAATAACGCTTACAGTTCTCTTTACAAAGCAGCTTCCATTAACCATCAGTAAATACTGAATAGTAATATCAAATGACCCTAGGCACATCAGAAATTAATAAATATATAACTAAAGCACAAGAAATAGGCATAAGGCACCATCAAGGAAAGACATTCAACTCAAGACTATTGAAGGCCAATTTCATCACTAGGAGAAGAGGTAACAAAATGGGGCATCCGCGATGACTCAATACCCACAAATAGTAGTCAAGGGAATGCAACGTATCCCACACCCCTATAATTTAATTGTGTATTGTAATCATTATGATCATTATTTATATCATCAGTATCAAACATTCTTTCCAGATATAAAAGGCAATAAGAAGTTATGATTAAAACATCACAGTATACAGCTATTTTAAACTAAATAACAATAAATATTAAATCATGATTACAAACCATGAATAGTTTCATCTGAATAACTATATACGGAAGAAGATAAGCTAATAAAATAAAAGGGAATATTTGATCATTTTTGACATTACCTTCAAACCTTTCGCTTTTTAATTCTGGTTTAAATGTAATTTCATAAACTCACAATCAAGAATTTAAAAAATACATTTAAGGAAATCTTTGCAATTCATTTTCTCGTGCAAGGGATTTTATAATACAGAAAAATATATAAAAAAAATCTTAAAAGAAATTCTTATGATTTTTTAGTATACAATTACCAAAAAAGGTACATACAAAATCTACCAAGAAAAGTTTGAAATATTGAAAAAATAACTTCTTTTTAAATCACTTACTTTAATTTCGATTTTGGTGAAAGACGAAAGGTCTATGACTCCAACTCCCTCACGACATGCCTGGTATTCCTCTCGAACGCAATCAAAGAAAGCAGGTTTCCGAAACGAGCCTTCGGGCATTTGTGACGGTGGATCACCTCCTGAGTGTGCAAAAAGCGTAAAAGTTGAATGACTACAAAATATCAGCAATTCATTTCAAAATAAAATGTCATGGCATTGTTTCTATCTATCTACCTACCATGGCCCTTCCCCAATTTTGGGAGGTAGCCAACATAAAAAAAAAAAAAAAAAAAAAAAAATGGGAACTTTTCTTCTCATTGTTCCTCTTTGCCTAACGAGGGACTCAGCCAAGTTTGGTTGATACTGTCACTACCCACCCTCCCCTGTTTTCCAACACTAATGAAGCTTCATAACTTGAGTCCCCTACTGCCGCTACCTTAGCAGTCACCAAGGAGATCGGAGGAAGCGGCAGAGCCTATCGGAAGTATGTCAAAATCACTTACCATTCATTCCTATTTCTAGCATGCTCTTTTGCCTCTCTCACATCTATCCTTATGTCACCTAGGGCTCTCTTCACCCCCCCATCTATCCAAAACTTGGCCTTCCTCTCCCACCTCTCCAATCAACTCTTGCATTTATCACCTTTTTCACCAGAAGGCCTTTTCCAATTGGCATTGTTGAGCATTAATATATCCCAGGCTTTCATAAAACTATATAATCTACTATGACGTTTGTTTCATGGCAAACAAATTACTTATGATTAATAGAGTTTTTACAATCAAATATATTTTTAGGGTCCAAACCTATTACTTTACAGTGACCTGTTCCTGCTGTTAATCACCAGATAAATTAAACTTATTTTTCAACACAAACCAATAAATTAGGGTTAATGGCCCTCCCACCCAACCCATATTACAATTGTCAAATACTTAAGACAAAAAGATGACTGGGGTTGTTACTCGGGGCATGCTGTACAGCACAGCCAATGTACACTGCTCATCCGTCAATGAGAGATGAGAGTTATTTTGGGAAACACTTAGTGGCAAATAAAATGGCCCTACTGTATAGGCTATGGTTTATACTAAAAGCAATAAGAGTGGCTTTGTTTCCTAGAAAAAAAAAAAAATTTTTTGTTTTGAAAAAACTGAAGTTTGACCTAAAAGAACACAGCAATTTATACCAAATTCTTTCAATTATACACTTCAGCCATGATATTAAGCTCAGAAGTACGCTTTTACCAAATAATCATATTGCACGTACTATTAGTAAAGCTTCTTACACTCACAATTTATTACTTTAAACACAGAAGCAATTTTTCTCTTTATGTAATTACTTTTTAATCAATTTCATCATAAATAAAAACAGACTGTCATCCAGCAATGGAAGGGACATAAACATACGTTTGTGGGAGAGATCAAAGTACAAAGGTCGTTCAAATCCCATTCGTGTCCCAAAGACAGCACCTCGAGATTCTTGTTCGCTATAAATTGGTGAGCATCGAAGTTTTCTTGCAAGCCGGTATTCACACTGACCAGGGTACAGGATTTCATAGTGCCTGTAAATAAAAATTAGTTTACTATTTATAGATATGAAAAAGGAGATTATATAGTTTACAACTGTATATCATTATGGTGTATATTTTATAATTGCCTTGTATCTAAACTAAGCTGTCCCTAGAAAAAAAATTTACAGTTAGTGTTACGTAGGTTAATGAAATTCTTTACGTCATAGCCCAATCATTTTTACTCAGCCTCAATACAACAATGGTGAAAGGAGGCATTTTCTATTACTACTTTCAGATTTCATTAATGATAAAATTATGGTAGTAAATTTCTATTGTTAACAACTTTTGATGATTTCACTGCTTTTTATTCTATTTTTCTACTTATAAAAAAACAATCTTACATATAATTTTGTTGCAAACCAGTCCTGACAAATTTCAGTCTCCATTCATTGCAAACTATTTTACTACTGCCTCCAAACCATTGGAGAAATCATTACTGGTGATATTAACCAAATTAAGTTAAAGTTGGCTGAAAATATTACAAATGTCACAGAAAAAGGGCAAAAGATATATTCAGAAAGTAATGGATAAAATAAACGCTAAATAAATCAAAATATAGAAATAACATTTGGGAATTCTGAAAAGCATCAAAGTAATGGGAATTTTTAGATGTTGGCCAGTTGATAGATACACAAAAAGTGACTCGGTTAACTAGAATGACTTTTTGCACTTGGATAACCTAGTAGAGCCACCAGATCCTTTTTCTTGGATAGCGGAATGACACTTCTGGAATTTAATGTGCTGCAATGCACAAAATTGGCAATGTTAAAGTAATGGGTTTGTGGCAAAACAGATAATACAGTACTTTCTCACTGGCTTACTCCATTAGCCTTACCTGCCAACCACCTCACGAACTCTTTCCTTCAAGTATCGTCTATTGTTATGAAGATCTATGAAGCGTCTTACGTCGAAAGCTAGCATTTCCTTGGCGGGGCTTCCGTACATAATCCACTCTGCTATTGCTTGGGCAGCTCCACCTGCACCCTGTAGGCTGTTGCCATTCATCCCTACAGCTACAAAATAGTTATCAATCTGTGGATGAGAGGATGTATAAACATGTATGTTCATTTACTTGATTCACAAATCATATCTGGTCATATACAAATGACTAAGCATATTTTGAATTAAAAGTAGTTTTTTTTGCATGGCCCCGCTGGTCTTAATCTAGAATAAGGGTAAGGGAGATGTGCATGACTGTTGTAATTCAAGAGGTATTAGTTTGTTAAGCGTAGTTGGAAAAGTGTATGGTAGAGTAATGATTAATAGGATCAAGGATAAAACAGAGAATGCAATCTTAGAAATACAGGGTGGTTTTAGAAGAGGTAGGGGTTGTATGAATCAGATTTTTACAGTAAGGCAGATATGCGAGAAATATTTAGCAAAAGGTTGCGTTTATGGATCTGGAGAAAGCGTATGATAGAGTTGATAGGGAAGCAATGTGGAATGTGATGAGGTTATATGGAGTTGGTGGAAGGTTGTTGCAAGCAGTGAAAAGTTTCTACAAAGGTAGTAAAGCATGTGTTAGGATAGGAAATGAAGTGAGTGATTGGTTTCCGGTGAGAGTGGGGCTGAGACAGGGATGTGTGATGTCACCGTGGTTGTTTAACTTGTATGTTGATGGAGTGGTGAGAGAGGTGAATGCTCGAGTGCTTGGACGAGGATTAAAACTGGTAGACGAGAATGACCAATAATGGGAGGTAAATCAGTTGTTGTTTGCGGATGATACTGTACTGGTTGCAGACACAGAAGAGAAGCTTGGACGATTAGTGACAGAATTTGGAAGAGTGTGTGAGAGAAGGAAGTTGAGAGTTAATGTGGGTAAGAGTAAGGTTATGAGATGTACGAGAAGGGAAGGTGGTGCAAGGTTGAATGTCATGCTGAATGGAGAGTTACTTGAGGAGGTGGATCAGTTTAAGTACTTGGGGTCTGTTGTTGCAGCAAATGGTGGAGTGGAAGCAGATGTACGTCAGAGAGTGAATGAAGGTTGCAAAGTGTTGGGGGCAGTTAAGGGAGTAGTAAAAAATAGAGGGTTGGGCATGAATGTAAAAAGAGTTCTATATGAGAAAGTGATTGTACCAACTGTGATGTATGGATCGGAGTTGTGGGGAATGAAAGTGATGGAGAGACAGAAATTGAATGTGTTTGAGATGAAGTGTCTAAGGAGTATGGCTGGTGTATCTCGAGTAGATAGGGTTAGGAACGAAGTGGTGAGAGTGAGAACGGGTGTAAGAAATGAGTTAGCGGCTAGAGTGGATATGAATGTGTTGAGGTGGTTTGGCCATGTTGAGAGAATGGAAAATGGCTGTCTGCTAAAGAAGGTGATGAATGCAAGAGTTGATGGGAGAAGTACAAGAGGAAGGCCAAGGTTTGGATGGATGGATGGAGTGAAGAAAGCTCTGGGTGATAGGAGGATAGATGTGAGCGAGGCAAGAGAGCGTGCTAGAAATAGGAATGAATGGCGAGCGATTGTGACGCAGTTCCGGTAGGCCCTGCTGCTGCCTCCGATGCCTTAGATGACCGCGGAGGTGGCAGCAGCAGGGGATTCAGCATTAGCATTATGAAGCTTCATCTGTGGTGGATAATGTGGGAGGTTGGGCTGTGGCACCCTAGCAGTACCAGCTGAACTCGGTTGAGTCCCTTGTTAGGCTGGAGGAACGTAGAGAGTAGAGGTCCCCTTTTTTGTTTTGTTTCATTTGTTGATGTCGGCTATCCCCCAAAATTGGGGGAAGTGCCTTGGTATATGTATGTATGTGTGTAAGATTTGCATTTCATTAAAACACGAACAAAACTATTTCCGTTCCACCCTGGGCTATTATTCCCTGTTGGAGCCCTTGGGCTTATAGCATCCTGCTTTTCCAACAAGGGTTGTAGCTTGGCTAATAATAATAATAATAATAATAATAATAATAATAAATGTGTCAGCTTCCAGTTCCATCCTCCCACCGTGGTTCCTAGCCGAAACAGTAACCTCCCCAGTAAACTGCTTAAACCACTGCCCGAGGCAGCACTCAACCAGGTTTTTCATGTGAGACTAGCACAAAATCAGTCACGTAGTGCCCATACAGCAACTACACAGTGTTCATGCCATTTTCATATACTAAATAAAAGGTAAAAGCAGTCATCTCAATATAGGTTTCTTGGTAAAATCAAACTTACGGTGTAAAGAAAATATGACCAAGTATCCATAAAGTGTAGATTGTGTTATTCAATTAGTGATAGTGTATGTCACTCGAGAGAAAACTCCTGATATTTTAGCAGAACTGCTTATGGAGGGATATTCTCCTTCCAAGCAGTAACTCCCTCCTACTCTCTCATCTCCTTCATGCCAGCCATGACTCTCCTCAAAGATGAAGTGCAAGTTACTTTGTCAATTCTTTCTACATTTCATTTTTAATTATTCATTTTTATGAATCACTTATGTTAAGAATTAAAATTTGTACAATAATTACAATTAAAAAACTTTGTCAATTCTTTCTATATTTCATCTTGAATTATTCATTTTTATGAATCACTTATGTTAGGATTTAAAATTTCTACAATAATTACAATTAAAAAACTTTGAAAATCAGTATACAGTACTGTATATGCATATTTATAGATACTGTATATGGAATACATCAAGTGAATTAGCTCCCAGAATGAATTAAACTCGTAACCCAAGGTACTACTGCATTTAAGTGCTCTGTGATGTTGTATAAGTTAGAAACCGATTGAAGGCATCAAAATAACCCTACTAAAAGCCTGACAAATATTAGGTAAAAAAAATTCTTCCTTATATGCAATTTCATTTATATGTTATATCTCTGGGTGATAGGAGGATAGATGTGAGAGAGGCAAGAGAGCGTGCTAGAAATAGGAATGAATGGCGAGCGATTGTGACGCAGTTCCGGTAGGCCCTGCTGCTTCCCCCGGTGCCTTGGATGACCGCGGAGGTAGCAGCAGTAGGGGATTCAATGTTATGAAGCTTCATCTATGGTGGATAACGGGAGAGGGTGGGCTGTGGCACCCGTAGCAGTACCAGCCGAACTCGGTTGAGTTCCTTGTCAGGCTGGGAGGAACGTAGAGAGGAGAGGTCCCCTTTTCTGTTTCATTTGTTTGATGTCGGCTATCCCCCCAAAATTGGGGGAAGTGCCTTGGTATATGTATGTATGTATCTACAATGAGCAAATTACAGTATGCTATAAAGTCCCATCCATATACCAAGGCACTTCCCCCAATTTTGGGGGGTAGCCGACATCAACAAAGAAACAAAACAAAAAGGGGACTACTCTCTACGTTCCTCCAGCCTAACCAGGGACTCAGCCGAGTTCAGCTGGTACTGCTAGGGTGCCACAGCCCAACCTCCCCCAATTCCACCACAGATGAAGCTTCATAATGCTGAATCCCCTATTGCTGCTACCTCCGCGGTCATCTAAGGCACCGGAGGAAGCAGCAGGGCCTACCGGAACTGTGTCACAATCGCTCGCCATTCATTCCTATTTCTAGCACGCTCTCTTGCCTCTCTCACATCTATCCTCCTATCACCCAGAGCTTTCTTCACACCATCCATCCACCCAAACCTTGGCCTTCCTCTTGTACTTCTCCCATCAACTCTTGCATTCATCACCTTCTTTAGCAGACAGCCATTTTCCATTCTCTCAACATGGCCAAACCACCTCAACACATTCATATCCACTCTAGCCGCTAACTCATTTCTTACACCCGTTCTCACCCTCACCACTTCGTTCCTAACCCTATCTACTCGAGATACACCAGCCATACTCCTTAGACACTTCATCTCAAACACATTCAATTTCTGTCTCTCCATCACTTTCATTCCCCACAACTCCGATCCATACATCACAGGAGTGATGTATAAAGTATAAAGTACAGTGAAATAAATCTTACCTCGGGAGTTTCGCCAAGAATCCACTTTCCATCAGGGGTAAAGTTGTCCGGTGCATTAACCAAAGGCTGATATTCAACCTCTCTTAAAAGAGGTAGCCTGTGTTCTGCTGCCTTACGTATAGGTCCTTAAAACAAGATATATTTGTCAGTACCTCAACTTAGAAACATTCAGAAATACAAACACAAATTCAACTGATATCATGAATCTCATATATAATATCAAAAATTCAAAATGAAATCCCATAATAAAACAATATAATAATTCAATTCAGTTAGCAAGACGACATTTGTAGTATGAAACAGGATTATTTGTTTAATTGTGCATCTGAAATTATTATTATTAATTGCTAACCTACAACCCTAGTTGGAAAAGCAGAATCCTATAAACCCAAGGGCTCCAATAGAGAAAATAGCCCAGTGATGAAAGGAAACAAGGAAAAATAAAATATTTTAAGAACAGTAACAACATTAAAATAAATATTTCCTATATAAACTATAAAAACTTTAACAAAACAAGAGGAAGAGAAATAAGATAGAATAGTGTGCCCAACTGTACTCTCAATTGTAGGCATGTGAGTTAGAAGAAACCTGCCCTAGGCCAAAATTTAACTTACAAACAGTTTCTTGGAACATATTAAGCTTGCAAGTTGACGACTTTCTATGATGTGATGACAATTATCTAGTACTTATCATACTATCCCAGACAAAAGTGGAAAGTTCTAACTCATCATTCTAGTGGAACTATTTATTCCTCAAGAGATTCTGATAACATCATCTGATGTAAGCTACAAACCCTTCGAATTATGACGACTGCAAATTATATTATCCATAAAAACTGCTCAGCTAACTTCCATTAGTACTTTTGACTATATTTGTTTACCACTGAAGTCATTGATGCTATATGTAACCACTGTTACACATTGAAAAATAAATTTACAGAGAATACAAGAAAAATTTTCTATGCACATAAGTCAGAGACAATTTTCCACAGAGGAGTTTTAGGTTCTTAAGATAAATGAGATATACTAATACATGACTGTATAAAATAACTAATCAAAATTGATAATTAAATTAAATCATATTTAAAAAAAAAAACCATAGAAATCTAATCAAAATATACATTACAGTATAGTTTAATGAAATTTGAAACTTAACTCTTCCTGACCGTTTAAAGAGATAACTTCTTTTACTTACAATATTTTTTACCTTAGGTCACTGCAAAACCATAAAAATGACTTACCAAACTGTTCATAATCTCCCTTCAGAGTTTCTCGCCAATTGTGTGGAATTCCATAATCAAAGGCTGGCTTTGCGTGACGTTCAAAACCCCCAATCATAAATTCTTTATTTTTTGTTAAGCAGAACATGTGCGAATCATAGTCCCGAACAACTGGCAGACCGTCTAAAGCTTCCATAACAGGACTGAAAGTTATCAAAAATATTAATATGTACAGTACTATACTGCCATTAAAAGAAATACATTTTAATAATAATACTTACTTTGTACTCATCATGCTAATAACTTGAAAGTAGTTTCTTTGTGTTATCATGATGACTACAAGGTAAGATTAATTTAAATATGATAAGAACTAATCACATTGATAATGTGTTCATGTAGTACAGTACATATATTATAAATTTAACAAGAAAAGTAAAAATAAAAACACTATACATGTATAAAAAACTTTTCCGTTAATCTCTAAACATACTCTCTGACAACTTCTATGGCATATTTGCTGGTGACGTTTCTCAAAGGAAGACCCCATACGGAGATACTACTTGAAACTCATGGGACATCTTATGTAGTATGTTCAGTAACCTGAAATTCCAATGGGTAGTTACCAATATTAGGCCAAAGCCCTGATACCCGAGGGAAGATCTCATACTTGGAAGAAACATCAGACATTTAGAAATTCTTCAACTTTAAATATTCTAGAGATAGTCTGAGAAAAACCCAGTTTAAATTAAAGAAGGTTGAAGATGAGTGAGTATTATCTGCAGCTTTAGATTCTGTTGTCATTATCGACTTCCTCAATTGTACTCTCTCTTCACATTTGAGATTTCACATACTAATACAGTTTCAAGGTAAATGCTTTCTGAAAAAAATATCATATCTGATAATACCTAGGAAAGCAACACTCATGTTCTCTCCAAATCTCACTATGATCAGAAATATCCCCTCGAACATGAGAGTTGGTGTAGGGAGATATGTTTACACAGAGATGACTACTCCTTTACAACTCCAAACAAAGAGAAGTGTACCATTCACCAAAAGCTACGAAAAAGACTTCCCACTAAAAGGAAAGCAGGCAAAGGAGACCCCCTCAAACAACTTCTTACAAGACAAAATCTATGCTCCACATGTCAGCAAACAGAAGCAAACCCTTTTATCTCATCTAGGACCTTGTAGTAAGGAATTCTAGACTATGAGAGTACCCAAGAATGACTTCAATTGTTTGGTTGGCACACAAAAAGAATGACAAAGGAAGATTTCTAAATAAATTTAACCCTTAAAGCACTAAACTAGACAACTGAGTATAAATAAAAGTTAGTAAAATACTGAACAGAAAAGTAACTAATGATACACAAATCACTTTGATCTTACGCTCCAATTAAATATTATATCCAAAGAAACAAAATATCTAATGACACAGGGATATTTAGTACATACAGAAGAAAAGCAGCACCTCCCTTGGGAATCAGATACAAAAACATCAAATAATTTCCTCATTTTTAAGGGCTGAATTGCTCTTAATGTTAGTGTAGGAACAAACGAAAGCAGTGAAAAATCTTCTGGTGGTGACAAAAATTCTCAGCCATAAAACATAACTAGAAAAAACAAAGACAAAGGAGATGAATAACTGATGAGAGGATAAACTTCTGAGAAGAGATTTTGAAAACAAAGTAAAATTAAAAACTGCAAAGTCTAGACTACTGTGGCAAACTGCCATTGACTCCCCAGAAGCCACATGTTGTGGCCTGATTGGTAACGTCTCTGCCTGGTGATCGCCAGACAGGGGTTTGAGGCCTGCTCAGACTCGTTAGTTTCTTTAGTATCTGCAACCTCATCCTCCTTGTGAGCTAAGGGTAGGGGGTTTGGGAGAGCCTATAGGTCTATCCGCTGAGTCATCAGCAGCCATTGCCTGGCCCTCCCTGGTCCTAGCTTGGGTGGAGAGGGGGGCTTGAGCGCTGATCATGTGATATATGGTCAGTCTCTAGGGCATTGTCTTGCTTGCTAGGGCAATGTCAATGTCCCTTGCCTCTGCCATTCATGAGCAGCCTTTAAACCTTTAAACTGGAAGCATGACAACTGAGGACAAGAGAATCTATGAGCAAAGGTTCAAGGCTACCATCTACCACATTCTGTCTTCTTTTCCTAAAGAGGACTACGAGATTGGGAATTAATTTCCAACCTATGAAATACGCCAATTCACAAGTTATAGGGCGTCTTAATCATTACTATTACAAAAAGTTGACAATTAATTACTTACTATGTATGAAGGTAAAAATGCTCTGCAGGGAAAACAGGCACTCGGACTTTTGGAGAACTCTGCTCCCCTAGATTACGAGCCCACTTGAAAAGAAATGGGATTTAAAAACAGCTTAATCAGCTTTATGATTTAAAGCAGTTAATAGACAATTTCTATTTGATATATATATATTCAGCTAAAGAAACCTAAGTCAAAATAATAAAAATAATGAACATACAAAATTTCATCAAAATTTAATTTTGCACTTTTTTTAATTTTATTTTAGCTAATTTTTCATAATTTTAGCATAAAACTTATCTCAAACTCAATATGGAATCACTTCAAATAACCAACATGTCACAAATAAATCAATAAGCTAAGGAATGGTTAACATGAAATGCAATTATAGAATTTTATGCAAAGACTTGACCATGTTGACTTTCTTTAAAAAATACTTCCTGGGAGATGAAGAAAACACCACTTGGGGCCTTACAGTAATAAATTATTTCATGTAGAACAAAATATCCTGAGAGAGAGAGAGAGAAGCTAACTTGAAATTCACAATCTTGAATCAAATATCAAGAGAAAAAATACTGGTGAATCAAACTAGTAAAAAGAAAATGTCACCTTTCAATGCAAGGTAATTGTGTTCAAGAAGGCAAAAGAATTATCATCATTAACTTTCTTACTTATTTGAACTTTCACAAAGAATTTACTATTCTTGACCTTTTCCTCCCCAATCAAAACACAAATTCAGAATCTCTAAAATTAATAAATGCTCACAGTCAAGTTTTTGTAAATATTGCAAGGTTCTTGGAGACCAAGTGATGGCAATAAAACGTCTCTCATCCTGAGAACATGAAGTTCTACAATAAAAAATTGAAGGGCAGTTAGTTAAATAATCTATGTCTGACACCAAGGGAAGAGTAGTTCCAATATTACTGGCAGTTTAGTTCTGGCAAAATCAAACACAGTAGACATTCAACGGCAAAGCTTACCATTCCGGAGGCATTCACAAAATATTCACACTTAATTGAACCTTCCGAAGTTAGAATTTCAGTGACGCGAGGTACTATTTGCGAGTGAGGTACTTCATCTGTAACAATCCTTTTTACAGTGCAACCTTCAAAATATTTTGCTCCTGAAAGGATAAAGATCATTTAGCAAGAATAGTCACCAACTTGTGATGTACCTACCTATCAAGTTTCATTAAAATTAGCTAAAAAATAAAAAACTATTAATAACGATACCAACGACAATACTGTAATAGCAATACTGCACTTTACTTTCAATACAGTATACAGTAGTTGAATGGTGACTGGAACTAAGGACATTATTGCCAAACAATACCTTATTCCTTTTTACTCTATTTCTTAAATGCCTTGAGCTCTGAAGTACTTTGTATACATAAACAATTTAATAATTACTGTATATAGAACTAGTTGTTTAGGTATCATTTTGATACAAAACAATCTGTCATCCTAAAATAATGTGCTGCTGACTCCCCAGAAGCACATCAACTGAAAACATGGCAACTGAGGACAAGAGAATACAATATTGTGTAACATATTTTATACTTCACAAATACACAGTACGCAAATGTTTTACATTTCCATGATATGGGGAGGGCTCTAAAACCTGACTAACTGTCATTTAAAAAATTTTGATCATACTGAAGCCAGAGAGCAAGCTACAAAAGGGAGTTGCTTTCATTTAATTAGATATAATTACAGATTAAAGAAACTCTTTTCTTACAAGTGATGAGTTCAAGTTACCTTGTCTTTGAGCAAGAGAGGCAAGAGTGTTACAGACTAGATACGGATCAGCAACAGCATCATCAGGGACCCAAACGCCACCTTCTAAGTCATCGGTGTATAAGTTAGGATGGAGCCTTTTGATTTCATGGCGATCCAGCCACTGCAATACCGTAAGAAAAACTCTGTATTACTATTAGATCAAACAGAAGAAATAAAAACAAATTTTGTTTTGTAGTTGCAAACCTTTCCTTTACAAATTCCTTTCATTTTAAATGCCTTGTTGACTCAGAAGGGCCAATGAAGTAAGGTGTCACTGGTATCAAAACCTGGGTTACAGTTTACAGATCTACATCAATGAAGAATACTAAAGTTCACAGCAAAGCAATGTTTTGTCTATGAAATATACGATATAAGCTTTCAAAAATATATCTAACCTGTAAATATGAAATCATCAACTACAGAGTAGTTTCTAAAGCATCAAGCTGATCCTAGAGCCTGAATACAGTTTAAATATATTCTTATCTAAATCTTAACTGAATAATCTCATTTATGTTTCACAAACCCAACACATTACTTTAATGTAGTTACATTCATGCATCATGCTAATTCCCTGACACCTCAACAGCTGAAACTGGTAGGTTGCCTAATGCTTATAAGGTCACTCAAAGATTGCTTGTGATCAACTGAACTGCTGTATATTTGCCGATTAGTTAACAGCTTCAGGAATTCCTGGACTATTAAAAACAGAAGAGAAGTTTGACCGACTAGTGACAGAATTTGGAAGGGTGCGTGAGAGAAGGAAGTTGAGAGTCAATGTGGGTAAGAGTAAGGTTATGAGATGTACGAGAAGGGAAGGTGGTGCAAGGTTGAATGTCATGTTGAATGGAGAGTTACTTGAGGAGGTGGATCAGTTTAAGTACTTGGGGTCTATTGTTGCAGCAAATGGTGGAGTGGAAGCAGATGTACGTCAGAGAGTGAATGAAGGTTGCAAAGTGTTGGGGGCAGTTAAGGGAGTAGTAAAAAATAGAGGGTTGGGCATGAATGTAAAGAGAGTTCTGTATGAGAAAGTGATTGTACCAACTGTGATGTATGGATCGGAGTCGTGGGGAATGAAAGTGATGGAGAGACAGAAATTGAATGTGTTTGAGATGAAGTGTCTGAGGAGTATGGCTGGTGTATCTCGAGTAGATAGGGTTAGGAACGAAGTGGTGAGGGAGAGAATGGGTGTAAGAAATGAGTTAGCGGCTAGAGTGGATATGAATGTGTTGAGGTGGTTTGGCCATGTTGAGAGAATGGAAAATGGTTGTCTGCTAAAGAAGGTGATGAATGCAAGAGTTGATGGGAGAAGTACAAGAGGAAGGCCAAGGTTTGGGTGGATGGATGGTGTGAAGAAAGCTCTGGGTGATAGGAGGATAGATGTGAGAGAGGCAAGAGAGCGTGCTAGAAATAGGAATGAATGGCGAGCGATTGTGACGCAGTTCCAGTAGGCCCTGCTGCTTCCTCCGGTGCCTTAGATGACCGCGGAGGTAGCAGCAGTAGGGGAGTCAGCATTATGAAGCTTCATCTGTGGTGGAAATGTGGGAGGTTGGGCTGTGGCACCCTAGCAGTACCAGCTGAACTCGGTTGAGTCCCTGATTAGGCTGAAGGAACATAGAGAGTAGAGGTCCCCTTTTTGTTTTGTTTCATTGTTGGTGTCGGCTACCCCCCAAAATTGGGGGAAGTGCCTTGGTATATGGATGGATTAAAAACTTAAGGATTGCCAGTGTTGTCTTAAATATTCCAATTATCTATCTACTATGGCACTTCCCCCAATTTTGGGGAGTAACCAACACAAAAAGGAAACAAAAGAGGATTTTTCCTCTTTGTTCCTCCCTGCCTGACAAGGGAGTCTGTAGAGTTTGGTTGGTACTGCTAGGGTGCCACAGCTCACCCTCACCCCATCTTCATTGCAAGAGAATTATCACTTGTGCAGCTCTAAATAGATTAAACTATTTGTTTATTTTACCTAAAATGTTCTATATGCAATAACCAGCATAAATAGCAATAAATATATTATCCCTTTTACCCCCACCATAAGGTTAAATTTCGAGCACATTTTGCTATATAATTTTTTTAAATTGCTCTAAAAAGCTTAATTTTTGTCCTAGAGAGGTCAGGTTGGTCTCATTCTTTTGGAAAATGCCTGAAGTTTCTCATAAAATTATAAAAAATATGTAAAAATATGTAATTAACAGTGTTTTGCAAGAACGTACCGGTACGTCCTTTGGGGGTGAAAGGGTTAAGACTCAAAACAAAATTCCCCATGCTTTTTTTATGGTACAAAAAGAATTAATGAATCGCTACTACATTCTTTTAAATATTCCACTCTCTTCTGTCATTTATTCTCTCTACCTGAACTCCTATCAGGTCTAGGTCTTCTTATATACCATTTAGTATGATTTCTAGGTCTCCATTTTGCCCCTTCCAAATCCCACTTTAGAGGATTCCTATATCAGTTTTTGTTATAAAGCACTAGCATATTCTGTACAGTACCTCAATTTGCATATTTCTGAATAAACAAAGTTATACAACATAAAAAATGTTATTTTTATTAGTAAAATAAATTTTTGAATATACTTACCCGGTGATCATATAAGCTGTCAGCTCTGCTGCCCGACAGAAAAACCCAAGGACAAAATACGCCAGCGATCGCTATACAGGTGGGGGTGTACATCAACAGCGCCATCTGTCGAGCAGGTACTCAAGTACTCCATGTCAACACAGAACCAATTTTCTCCTCGGCCCACTGGGTCTCTATTGGGGAGGAAGGGAGGGTCCTTTAATATATGATCACCGGGTAAGTATATTCAAAAATTTATTTTACTAATAAAAATAACATTTTTCAATATTAAACTTAGCCGGTGATCATATAAGCTGATTCACACCCAGGGGGGTGGGTAGAGACCAGCATTATATGTTTACATTTAAGAGCTAAGTATTTTGTATTTCATTTTAGCAGTTATTCAAAATAACAAACATAAAATAAATAAGTACCTGGTAAGGAAGTCGACTTGAACAATTACTCTGCCTTTTTAAGTATGTCTTCCTTACTGAGCCTCGCGATCCTCATAGGATGCTGAGCGACTCCTAGGAGCTGAAGTATGAAGGGTTGCAACCCATACTAAAGGACCTCATCAAAACCTCAAATCTAGGCGCTTCTCAAGAAAAGAATTTGACCACCCGCCAAATCAACCAGGATGCGAAAGGCTTCTTAGCCTTCCGGACAACCCAAAAACAACAATAAAAAACATTTCAAGAGAAAGATTAAAAAGGTTATGGAATTAGGGGAATGTAGTGGTTGAGCCCTCACCCACTACTGCACTCGCTGCTACGAATGGTCCCAGGGTGTAGCAGTTCTCGTAAAGAGACTGGACATCTTTAAGATAAAAAGACGCGAACACTGACTTGCTTCTCCAATAGGTTGCGTCCATTATACTCTGCAGAGATCTGTTTTGTTTGAAGGCCACTGAAGTTGCGACAGCTCTAACTTCATGTGTCCTTACCTTCAGCAAAGCATGGTCTTCCTCATTCAGATGGGAATGAGCTTCTCGTATCAACAGTCTAATATAATAAGAAACTGCATTCTTCGACATAGGTAAAGAAGGTTTCTTAATAGCACACCATAAAGCTTCTGACTGTCCTCGTAAAGGTTTAGTTCGTTTTAAATAGAACTTAAGAGCTCTAACAGGGCACAAGACTCTTTCTAGTTCATTTCCAACCAAATTGAAAAGGCTTGGAATATCGAACGATTTCGGCCAAGGACGAGAAGGTAGTTCGTTTTTGGCTAGAAAACCAAGCTGCAAAGAACATGTAGCCGTTTCAGATGAAAATCCGATGTTCCTGCTGAAGGCGTGTATCTCACTGACTCTTTTAGCTGTAGCTAAGCAGACGAGGAAAAGAGTCTTCAAAGTGAGATCTTTAAAGGAGGCTGATTGTAGTGGCTCGAACCTTTCTGACATAAGGAATCTTAGTACCACGTCTAAATTCCAACCTGGTGTGGCCAAACAACGCTCCTTCGAGGTCTCAAAAGACTTAAGGAGGTCCTGTAGATCTTTGTTGTTGGAAAGATCTAAGCCTCTGTGACGGAAGACTGCTGCCAACATGCTTCTGTAACCCTTGATCGTGGGAGCTGAAAGAGATCTTTCCTTCCTTAGGTATAAAAGGAAGTCAGCTATCTGAGTTACAGAGGTACTGGTTGAGGATACTGATACCGACTTGCACCAGCTTCGGAAGACTTCCCACTTCGACTGGTAGACTTTAAGAGTGGATGTCTTCCTTGCTCTAGCAATCGCTCTGGCTGCCTCCTTCGAAAAGCCTCTAGCTCTCGAGAGTCTTTCGATAGTCTGAAGGCAGTCAGACGAAGAGCGTGGAGGCTTGGGTGTACCTTCTTTACGTGTGGCTGACGCAGAAGGTCCACTCTTAGAGGAAGTGTTCTGGGAACGTCCACTAGCCATTGCAGTACCTCGGTGAACCATTCTCTCGCGGGCCAGAGGGGAGCAACCAACGTCAACCTTGTCCCTTCGTGAGAGGCGAACTTCTGCAGTACTCTGTTGACAATCTTGAACGGGGGGAATGCATAAAGGTCTAGATGGGACCAATCCAGAAGAAAGGCATCTATATGAACTGCTGCTGGGTCCGGGATCGGCGAGCAATAAATTGGGAGCCTCTTGGTCATCGAGGTTGCAAATAGATCTATGGTAGGTTGGCCCCACAAGGCCCATAGTCTCTTGCATACATTCATGTGAAGGGTCCATTCTGTTGGGATGATTTGACCCTTCCGGCTGAGGCGGTCTGCCATGACATTCATGTTGCCTTGAATGAACCTCGTTACTAGAGACAGGTTTAGATCTCTTGAACAGGTGAGGAGGTCCCTTGCGATCTCGTATAACGTCATCGAATGAGTCCCTCCTTGCTTGGAGATGTACGCCAAGGCTGTGGTGTTGTCGGAGTTCACCTCCACCACCTTGCCTAGAAGGAGGGACTTGAAGCTTCTCAAGGCCAGATGAACTGCCAGTAGCTCCTTGCAGTTGATATGTAACGTTCTTTGATCCGCGTTCCACGTGCCCGAGCATTCCCGACCGTCTAATGTCGCACCCCAGCCCGTGTCCGATGCGTCTGAGAAGAGAACGTGGTTGGGGGTCTGAACAGCCAGTGGCAGACCCTCTCTGAGGTGAATGTTGTCCTTCCACCAAGTCAGTGAAGACTTCATCTTCTCGGAAATAGGGATCGAGACCGCTTCTAGCGTCTTGTCCTTTCTCCAGTGAACAGCTAGATGAAATTGAAGGGGTCGGAGGTGCAGTCTCCCTAACGCAATGAACTGGTCCAGTGATGAAAGCGTCCCTATCAGACTCATCCACTGTCTGACTGAACATCGGTCTTTCTTTAGCATGTTCTGGATGCATTCTTGGGCTTGACTGATTCTGGGGGCCGACGGAAAAGCCCGAAAAGCTTGACTCTGAATCTCCATTCCTAGGTACACTATAGTTTGGGATGGGACGAGTTGGGACTTTTCCATATTGACCAGGAGACCCAATTCCTTGGTCAGATCCAGAGTCCATTTTAGATTCTCCAGACAGCGACGACTTGACGAAGCTCTTAGAAGCCAGTCGTCCAAATAGAGGGAGGCTCTGATGTCTGCTAAATGCAGGAATTTGGCAATATTCCTCATCAGTTTCGTAAAAACAAGAGGCGCCGTGCTTAGGCCAAAGCACAGGGCTTGAAATTGGTATACAACCTTCCCGTAAACGAACCTTAGAAAAGGTTGGGAATCTGGGTGGATGGGGACGTGAAAGTAAGCGTCCTTGAGGTCTAAAGAGACCATCCAGTCTTCCTTCCTGACCGATGCTAGAACCGACTTTGTCGTCTCCATGGTGAACGTCTGCTTTGTGACAAAGACATTCAGAGCACTGACGTCTAGCACCGGTCTCCACCCTCCTGTCTTCTTCACGACTAAGAAGAGACGGTTGTAGAAGCCCGGGGATTGATGGTCCCGGACTTTGACTACCGCTCCCTTTTGTAGTAAGAGAGACACCTCTTGCTGCAAAGCTAGTCTCTTGTCCTCCTCTCTGTACCTGGGAGAGAGGTCGATGGGAGTTGTTGCTAGAGGGGGCTTGCGCAAGAATGGAATCTTGTACCCCTCTCTGAGTAACTTCACAGATTGTGCGTCTGCGCCCCTGTTCTCCCAGGCCTGCCAGTAGTTCTTGAGCCTGGCTCCCACTGCTGTCTGAAGAAGGTGGCAGTCAGACTCTGCCTCTAAAGGACTTGGAACCTTTCTTCTTGCTCCCACGTTGACCTTCGGCACGAGCACCTCCTCTGCTGGAGGCTCTGCCACAAAAGGGCGGAATGAACCTTGACGCTGGAGTATCCATCCTGGGTCTAGACACGGAGGGCAAAGGGGTGGCTTTGCGTGCGGATGACGCAACCAGGTCATGTGTGTCTTTTTGAATCAAGGAGGCAGCAATCTCCTTGATCAACTTCTCAGGGAAGAGGCACTTCGAGAGAGGAGCAAACATAAGCTCCGATCTTTGACATGGGGTTACTCCAGCTGACAAGAAGGAGCAAAGGTGTTCCCGTTTCTTGAGGACCCCGGAAACGAAAGAAGCCGCAAGCTCACTAGAACCATCCCGTATGGCTTTGTCCATGCAGGACATTATGAGCATGGAAGTTTCCTTGTCAGAAGGGGAGGTCTTCCTGCTCAACGCTCCCAAACACCAGACCAAAAAGTTAAAAACTTCGAACGCTCTGAATACTCCTTTCATCAGATGGTCTAAATCCGAAGGAGTCCAACAAATCTTGGAGCGTCTCATGGCCAGCCTGCGGGGAGAGTCTACAAGACTTGAGAAGTCGCCCTGGGCAGAGGCAGGAACTCCCAAGCCGAGAACTTCTCCCGTGGCATACCAGACGCTAGATCTGGAAGCAAGCTTGGCAGGGGGAAACATGAAAGCTGTCTTCCCAAGTTGCTTCTTGGACTGCAACCAATCTCCCAGCACTCTTAAAGCTCTCTTGGATGAGCGGGCGAGGACGAGCTTCGTAAAGGCAGGTGCGGATGACTGCGTGCCTAAAGCGAACTCAGAGGGAGGAGAGCGTGGTGCTGCAGACACAAACTGATCAGGATATAAATCCTTGAACAGTGCAAGCACTTTCCTAAAGTCCAAGGAGGGAGGCGTGGTCTTGGGTTCGTCGATGTCCGTGTGCGGGTCGTCAAGATGTGCAGCGTCGTCATCATCAGAGAGTCCATCGTCTGAATGTTGAGGAGGAAGCGGCAAAGGAGTAGGAATCAGCTGGTCGGCTGAGTCCGGCAGCACGGGTGCATGCGTGACTGCACTGGACGCAACGTCATGGAACTGTTGGTCAGTCTGTGAGCTGGCAACAACCATAGCTGTGTGGGGAAGCAAAGCTTCTACTCCTGACTGACTAGTCTGCTGCGGGCGAGTAGCGGTAACCACAGTGGGTTGCGGAGGTTGACGCACAGCGTCAAAACAAAGCAACTTAACTCCACCCTCCTGTTGTTGTGGTAACTCGCGAACGTCAACGGAGGGTTCCGTGCGTCTGTGAACGTCAACGTGCGGCTGGCAGGGTACACTGCGCATGGGTGGTGGGACTCTCACAGCCGGAGTGCGGGAGAAGGTAGCCTCAGCGTCTACTGTACGCACAACCGTGGATGGTTGTAGGCTAACGGGTGCAGCGTCAACCTTCTCCGCACGATACTCCTGCATAAAAGATGCTAACTGTGTCTGCATAGACTGTAGCAAAGACCACTTAGGGTCTACAGCAGCAGGTGCGGCAACAGACGGTGTTACTGCCTGTTGCGGTACCACTTTGCCTCTCTTAGGAGGTGTGCAGTCATCGGAAGACTGCAGCGAGTCCGAACTGACCCAGTGGCTACACCTGGGCCGTTGGACTTGCGCGGAAGGGACCTTGCGTTTGAGAGGCCGAGAGACCTTGGTCCATCGTTTCTGGCGTGAAACCTCTTCCGCAGACGAGGAATGAACGGGCTCTCTCGTCTTCTTGTGGGTGGGGCGATCTTGGCAAGATACGTCCGAAACCACGGAGGGAACGTCTGTCCGCTGATTAAAGCCTGTCGAACCCTTTGGTCGTACGACATTGCTTCTCCCCTGGGCTTGGGAGCTTGCAAGAGGTCCCGGACTGGGAGGACGACAGGCACGAACAGACGCACCCTCAAGCGCAACACTAACACTTTTCACAGCACTACCACTCACTTCACTTCCCACTGCACTCTTACCCTTCAACTCCCTGACGTCAGCCATGAGTTGGTTGCGGTCACTCGCCAATGACTCGACTCTCTCACCCAGAGCCTGGATGGCACGCATCATATCTGCCATCGAAGGTTGTTGAGTACTAGAAGGGGGATCAGGAGTAACCACTACAGGGGAAGGAATAGGTTGTGGGGCATGGGGAGAGGAAAAATCAACTGAGCGAGATGAACTCCTCCTGACTCTATCTCTCTCTAGCCTACGTGAATATTTAAGGAATTCGAGAAAATCGAATTCCGAAAGCCCAACGCATTCCTCACACCGATCTTCCCATTGACAGGATTTACCCCTACAATTGGAACAAATGGTGTGAGGATCGATAGAGGCCTTCGGAAGACGCCTAAAACAGTCCCTAGCACTACACTTCCTGTATTTAGGGACTTGAGAAGGGTCAGCCATCTTGAATTAGTCAAAGGGGAAATTCAAAATCTATCCAAGTCGTCAACAAATAATCCAAAATTCAATCAAAGAATGCAAGGAAGTATTGAAGATAACCTCTGCAAAGCGAAAGCTAAAAACTAGAAATGAGTACTTCACCAAAATCTGTGAAAATCAATCCAGTAAGCAACAGCGTATTTAGTAGGTCTTGCCAGTGGCACGACAGAGAGAAAATTGGTTCTGTGTTGACATGGAGTACTTGAGTACCTGCTCGACAGATGGCGCTGTTGATGTACACCCCCACCTGTATAGCGATCGCTGGCGTATTTTGTCCTTAGGTTTTTCTGTCGGGCAGTAGAGCTGACAGCTTATATGATCACCGGCTAAGTTTAATATTGAAAAAGAGAATTTTCATAATTTCAGCAAATTACATCAAAATGTGATGTAAACCACGAAAATTAACAGACGTATCTTTCCAAAGACATTCATTATACAATAAAGAAAAAATAATTAGAAAAATTACAGGGCTGCATTTAATATGTGTTGCAAACCTAATGCTTACCTCACACTCTAAACCAGAAGGTTTTGTATAAGCAAGCCTTCTTTTCATTGCAATAGCTCTATCTCTTGTTCTTGCCAAGTTAAGGCTACCACACTGCTTGAAATCTGTAAAATGAGGTCAAGTTAATGTATGAAGAATGTAGATAGTATTTTATATCACTGTTAAGAATAAATTCATACTGTACTTATAATACCACTAGTTAATGCTATTTATGTGATTAAAGAATTTTTATCAAATCTATTGTTCTACAATCATAAGGTATTAATTCGGAACTGCAAATAAAAATACAAAATAAATTTCACTGTTCATTACATTCCACCCTCCTGGAGCAGAGTTGCACTGTAATTATTAAAAAGCTAACTCACAGCAAGTGTAATACAGTAATGGAAACATATGGAATTCCATTTATTTAGTAATTCATGCCTTACCTAAATTATAGCCTTGATCCTGCAAACTCTTTATAAGACTGACAGAGTAACTGACAAAATGCCTTTCTGATGATGGCTTGAACAATCCAAGAACACCAGAGCCATTGTGTGAAGTACCAGATCCAATCCTGGAATATAAAAAGTATCGTAATGTACTGTATAATACATTCCGATGAGTATATTTCTGATAAATCCCCAGTCCATAAAAGTAACCTAGAAAGCTTGAAATATTTAGTACAGTGAGAACGGGTGTAAGAAATGAGTTAGCAGCTAGAGTGGATATGAATGTGTTGAGGTGGTTTGGCCATGTTGAGAGAATGGAAAATGGCTGTCTGCTAAAGAAGGTGATGAATGCAAGAGTTGATGGAAGAAGTACAAGAGGAAGGCCAAGGTTTGGGAGGATGGATGAAGTGAAGAAAGCTCTGGGTAATAGGAGGATAGATGTGAGAGAGGCAAGAGAGCTGCTTCCTCCGGTCGCCTTGGATGACCGCGGAGGTAGCAGCAGTAGGGGATTCAGCATTATGAAGCTTCATCTGTGGTGGATAATGGGGGAAGGTGGGCTGTGACACCCTAGCAGTACCAGCCGAACTCGGTTGAGTCCCTTGTCAGGCTGGGAGGATTATAGAGAGGAAAAGTCCCCTTTTTTCCTTTGTTTGATGTCGGCTACCCCCCAAAATTGGGGGAAGTGCCTTGGTATATGCATGTATGTACTTGAAGATCCACTAGGCATTAAATTCTAAACAGGAGTGCAGTAATACATTCAAAAATATTTTTCCTCTCAAAATAATAGCCTTAACATTCACAAATTACAAATAAGCTAATCTAATATGTTATTTTCATTAGTAAAATAAATTTTTGAATATACTTACCCGGTGATCATATAGCTGTCAGCTCTGCTGCCCGACAGAAAAACCTACGGACGAAATACGCCAGCGATCGCTATACAGGTGGGGGTGTACATCAACAGCGCCATCTGTCGAGCGGGTACTCAAGTACTCCATGTCAACACAGAACCAATTTTCTCCTCGGCCCACTGGGTCTCTATTGGGGAGGAAGGGCGGGTCCTTTAATTTATGATCACCGTTTAAGTATATTCAAAAATTTATTTTACTAATGAAAATAACATTTTTCAATATTAAACTTACCCGGTGATCATATAGCTGATTCACACCCAGGGGGGTGGGTAGAGACCAGCATATATGTTAACAATAAGAGCTAAGTATTTCGTATTTCATTTTAGCAGTTACTCAAAATAACAAACATAAAATTAATAAGTACCTGGTAAGGAAGTCGACTTGAACAATTACTCTGCCTTTTTTAAGTACGTCTTCCTTACTGAGCCTCGCAATCCTCATAGGATGCTGAGCGACTCCTAGGAGCTGAAGTATGAAGGGTTGCAACCCATACTAAAGGACCTCATCAAAACCTCTAATCTAGGCGCTTCTCAAGAAAGAATTTGACCACCCGCCAAATCAACCAGGATGCGAAAGGCTTCTTAGCCTTCCGGACAACCTAAAAAACAACAATAAAAAGCATTTCAAGAGAAAGATTAAAAAGGTTATGGGATTAGGGGAATGTAGTGGTTGAGCCCTCACCCACTACTGCACTCGCTGCTACGAATGGTCCCAGGGTGTAGCAGTTCTCGTAAAGAGACTGGACATCTTTAAGGTAAAATGATGCGAACACTGACTTGCTTCTCCAATAGGTTGCATCCATTACACTCTGCAGAGATCTGTTTTGTTTGAAGGCCACTGAAGTTGCGACAGCTCTAACTTCATGTGCCCTTACCTTCAGCAAAGCATGGTCCTCCTCATTCAGATGGGAATGAGCTTCTCGAATCAAAAGTCTGATATAATAAGAAACTGCATTCTTCGACATAGGTAAAGAAGGTTTCTTAATGGCGCACCATAAAGCTTCTGACTGTCCACGTAATGGCTTAGTACGTCTCAAATAGTACTTAAGAGCTCTTACAGGGCATAGTACTCTTTCTTGTTCATTTCCAACCAAATTAGCAAGGCTTGGAATATCGAACGATTTGGGCCAAGGACGAGAAGGAAGTTCGTTTTTGGCTAAAAAACCAAGCTGTAAGGAACATGTAGCCGTTTCAGATGTAAATCCAATGTTCCTGCTGAAGGCGTGTATCTCACTGACTCTTTTAGCTGTTGCTAAGCAGACGAGGAAAAGAGTTTTCAAAGTGAGATCTTTAAAAGAGGCTGATTGAAGTGGTTCGAACCTTGCTGACATAAGGAATCTTAGTACCACGTCTAAGTTCCAACCTGGTGTGGCCAACCGACGCTCCTTCGAGGTCTCAAAAGACTTAAGGAGGTCCTGTAGATCTTTGTTGTTGGAAAGATCTAAGCCTCTGTGACGGAAGACTGCTGCCAACATGCTTCTGTAACCCTTGATCGTGGGAGCTGAAAGGGATCTTTCCTTCCTTAGGTATAAAAGGAAGTCAGCTATCTGAGTTACAGAGGTACTGGTTGAGGATACTGATTTCGACTTGCACCAGCTTCGGAAGACTTCCCACTTTGACTGGTAGACTTTGAGAGTGGATGTCCTCCTTGCTCTAGCAATCGCTCTGGCTGCCTCCTTCGAAAAGCCTCTAGCTCTCGAGAGTCTTTCGATAGTCTGAAGGCAGTCAGACGAAGAGCGTGGAGGCTTGGGTGTACCTTCTTTACATGCGGCTGACGCAGAAGGTCCACTCTTAGAGGAAGTGTTCTGGGAACGTCTACTAGCCATTGCAGTACCTCGGTGAACCATTCTCTCGCGGGCCAGAGGGGAGCAACCAACGTCAACCTTGTCCCTTCGTGAGAGGCGAACTTCTGCAGTACTCTGTTGACAATCTTGAACGGGGGGAACGCATAAAGGTCTAGATGGGACCAATCCAGAAGAAAGGCATCTATGTGAACTGCTGCTGGGTCCGGAATCGGTGAGCAATAAATTGGGAGCCTCTTGGTCATCGAGGTTGCGAACAGATCTATGGTAGGCTGACCCCACAAGGCCCATAGTCTGTTGCATACATTCTTGTGAAGGGTCCACTCTGTTGGGATGATTTGACCCTTCCGGCTGAGGCGGTCTGCCATGACATTCATGTCGCCTTGAATGAACCTCGTTACAAGGGATATGTTTCGATCTCTTGACCAGGTGAGGAGGTCCCTTGCGATCTCGTACAACGTCATCGAATGAGTCCCTCCTTGCTTGGAGATGTACGCCAAGGCTGTGGTGTTGTCGGAGTTCACCTCCACCACCTTGCCTAGAAGGAGGGACTTGAAGCTTCTCAAGGCCAGATGAACTGCCAGTAGCTCCTTGCAGTTGATGTGCAACGTTCTTTGATCCGTATTCCACGTGCCCGAGCATTCCCGACCGTCCAATGTCGCACCCCAGCCCGTGTCCGATGCGTCCGAGAAGAGAAGGTGGTCGGGGGTCTGAACAGCCAGTGGCAGACCCTCCCTGAGGAGAATGTTGTTCTTCCACCAAGTCAGTGAAGACTTCATCTTCTCGGAAATAGGAAACGAGACCGCTTCTAGCGTCTTGTCCTTTCTCCAGTGAACAGCTAGGTGAAATTGAAGGGGTCGGAGGTGGAGTCTCCCTAACGCGATGAACTGGTACAGTGATGAAAGCGTCCCTATCAGACTCATCCACTGTCTGACTGAACATCGGTCCTTCTTCAGCATGTTCTGGATGCATTCTTGGGCTTGACTGATTCTGGGGGCCGACGGAAAAGCCCGAAAAGCTTGACTCTGAATCTCCATTCCTAGGTATACTATAGTTTGGGATGGGACGAGTTGGGACTTTTCCATATTGACCAGGAGACCCAATTCCTCGGTCAGATCCAGAGTCCACTTGAGATTCTCCAGACAGCGACGACTTGACGCAGCTCTTAAAAGCCAGTCGTCCAAATAGAGGGAGGCTCTGATGTCTGCTAAATGCAGGAATTTGGCAATATTCCTCATCAGTTTGGTAAAAACTAGAGGTGCCGTGCTTAGGCCAAAGCACAGGGCTTGGAACTGGTATACAACCTTCCCGAAAACGAACCTTAGAAAAGGTTGGGAATCTGGGTGGATGGGGACGTGAAAGTAAGCGTCCTTTAGGTCTAACGAGACCATCCAGTCTTCCTTCCTGACCGATGCTAGAACCGACTTTGTCGTCTCCATGGTGAACGTCTGCTTTGTGACAAAGACATTCAGAGCACTGACGTCTAGCACCGGTCTCCACCCTCCTGTCTTCTTCGCCACTAAGAAGAGACGGTTGTAGAAGCCCGGGGATTGATGGTCCCGGACTATGACTACCGCTCCCTTTTGAAGTAAGAGAGACACCTCTTGCTGTAAAGCTAGCCTCTTGTCCTCCTCTCTGTACCTGGGAGAGAGGTCGATGGGAGTTGTTGCTAGAGGGGGCTTGCGCAAGAATGGAATCCTGTACCCCTCTCTGAGTAACTTCACAGACTGTGCATCTGCGCCCCTGTTCTCCCAGGCCTGCCAGTAGTTCTTGAGCCTGGCTCCCACTGCTGCCTGAAGAAGGTGGCAGTCAGACTCTGCCTCTAGAGGACTTGGAACCCTTCTTCTTGCTCCCACGTTGTCTTTCGGCATGAGCACCTCCTCTGCTGGAGGCTCTGCCACGAAAGGGCGGTATGAACCTTGACGCTGGAGTGTCCATCCTGGGTCTAGGCACGGATGGCAAAGGGGTGGCTTTGCGTGCGGATGACGCCACCAGGTCATGAGTGTCTTTCTGGATCAAGGAGGCGGCAATCTCCTTGATCAACTCTTCAGGGAAGAGACACTTCGAGAGCGGAGCAAACATAAGTTCCGACTTTTGACATGGGGTGATTCCAGCAGACAAGAAGGAGCAAAGGTGATCCCGCTTCTTGAGGACCCCGGACACGAAAGAAGCCGCAAGCTCACTAGAACCATCCCGTATGGCTTTGTCCATGCAGGACATAATGAGCATGGAAGTTTCCTTATCAGAAGGTGAGGTCTTCCTGCTCAACGCTCCCAAACACCAGTCCAAGAAGTTAAAGACTTCGAATGCACGGAAAACTCCTTTCATAAGATGGTCCATATCCGAAGGAGTCCAGCAAATCTTGGAGCGTCTCATAGCCAGCCTGCGGGGAGAGTCTACCAGACTTGAGAAGTCGCCCTGGGCAGAGGCAGGAACTCCCAAGCCGAGAACTTCTCCCGTGGCATACCAGACGCTAGATCTGGAAGCAAGCTTGGCCGGGGGAAACATGAAGGTTGTCTTCCCAAGTTGCTTTTTGGACTGCAACCACTCTCCCAGTACCCTGAAAGCTCTCTTGGACGAGCGCGCGAGTACGAGCTTCGTAAAGGCAGGTGCTGCTGACTGCATGCCTAAAGCGAACTCAAAGGGAGGCGAGCGTGGTGCTGCAGACACAAACTGATCCGGATATAAATCCTTGAACAGCGCAAGCACTTTCCTAAAGTCTAAGGAGGGAGGCGTGGTCTTGGCTTCGTCGATGTCCGAGTGTTGGTCGTCAAGATGTGCAGCTTCGTCATCATCAGAGAGTCCATCGTCTGAAAGTTGAGGAAGAAGCGGCAAAGGAGTAGGTAAAAGCTGGACGGCTGAGTCCGGCAGCACGGGTGCATGCGTGGCTGCACTGGACCCAACGTCATGGAACCGTTGGTCAGTCTGAGAACTGGCAACAACCATAGCTAAGTGGGGACGCAAAGCGTCTACTCCTGACTGTGGTCGGATAGCGGAGACCACCGTGGGTTGCGGAGGCTGACGCACCGCGTCAAAACACGGCAACTGAACTCCACCCTCCTGTTGTTGTGGTAGCACACGAACGTCAACGGAGGGTTCCGTGCGTCTGTGAACGTCAACATGCGTCTGGCAGGGTCGACTGCGCATGGGTGGTGGAGCTCTCACAGCTGGAGTGTGGGAGCAGGCAGCCTCAGCGTCTGCTGGGCGCACAACCGTGGTTGGTTGTAGGCTAACGGGTGCAGCGTCAACCTTCTCCGCACGATACTCCTGCATAAAGGAAGCTAACTGAGTCTGCATAGACTGTAGCAAAGACCACTTAGGGTCTACAGCAGCTGGTGCGGCAACAGACGGAGTTAATGCCTGTTGCGGTACCACTTTGCCTCTCTTAGGAGGCGTGCAGTCGTCGGAGGACTGCAGCGAGTCCGAACTGACCCAGTGGCTACACCTGGGCCGTTGGACTTGCTCGGAAGGGACCTTGCGTTTAAGAGGCCGTGAGACCTTGGTCCATCGTTTCTGGCGTGAAACCTCTTCCGCAGACGAGGAATGAACGGGCTCACTCGTCTTCTTGTGGGTGGGACGATCTAGGCAAGATACGTCCGAAACCACGGAGGGAACGTCTGTCCGCTGATTAAAGCCTGTCGAACCCTTTGGTCGTACGACATTGCTTCTCCCCTGGGCTTGGGAGCTTGCAAGAGGTCCCGGACTGGGAGGACGACAGGCACGAACAGACGCACCCTCATGCGTAACACTGACACTTTTCACTGCACTAACACTCACTTCACTTCCCACTGCACTCTTACCTTTCAACTCCCTGACGTCAGCCATGAGTTGATTGCGGTCATTCGCCAATGACTCGACTCTCTCACCTAGAGCCTGGATGGCACGCATCATATCTGCCATCGAAGGTTGATGAGAGCTAGCAGGGGGGTCGGGTGCAACCACTACAGGGGAAGGAATAGGTTGTGGGGCATGGGGAGAGGAAAAATCTACTGAGCGAGACGAACTCCTCCTGATTCTATCCTTCTCTAGCCTACGTGCATATTTCAGGAATTCTTGAAAATCGAATTCCGAAAGCCCAACGCATTCCTCACATCGATCTTCCAATTGACAGGCTTTACCCCTACAATTGGAACAAATGGTGTGCGGATCGATAGAGGCCTTCGGAAGACGCCTTGAACAGTCCCTAGCGCTACACTTCCTGTACTTGGGGACTTGAGAAGGGTCAGACATCTTGAATTAGTCAAAGGGGGGAATTCAAAATCTATCCAAGTCATCAACAAATAATCCAAAATTCAATAAAAGAATGCAAGGAAGTATTGAAGATAACTTCTGCACAGCGATAGCTAATAACCAGAAATGAATACTTCACCAAATAACGTGAAAATCAATCCAGAAAACAACAGCGTATTTAGTAGGTCTTGCCGGTGGCACGACAGAGAGAAAATTGGTTCTGTGTTGACATGGAGTACTTGAGTACCTGCTCGACAGATGGCGCTGTTGATGTACACCCCCACCTGTATAGCGATCGCCGGCGTATTTCGTCCGTAGGTTTTTCTGTCGGGCAGCAGAGCTGACAGCTATATGATCACCGGGTAAGTTTAATATTGAAAAATTTCATATTATAGCCAATGTTATTTTCCATGAACCTTAAACTAGCTTCACTTATTGAGAGAGTATCCATATTGCTGGATTATCAAGCTACAAGAGATCATATTGTAATACTGTACTGTATGTTGACTGAAATCCCTAGATTACAAAAGTAGTTAGGATTTGATTTCATATTGAGATGGTTTATATATCATAGAATAAATTTTTTTCTTCTAACTAATAAAACAAGAAAGCAGAACAACAATATGCATTGTGTGCCTCGAAAAAAGAAAAAAGAAAAAAGAAAGAAAGAAAAAAGAAACAAGCTGCTAATTATCCTATCCCAAACCACCTACAAATAAAAGTTGCAGATTATCCTTAACCAACATCCTATCCCAAACCACCTACAAATAAAAGTTGCAGATTATCCTTAACCAACATCCTATTCCAAACCACCTACAAATAAAAGTTGCAGATTATCCTTAACCAACATCCTATTCCAAACCACCTACAAATAAAAGTTGCAGATTATCCCATAACCTAAATCACCTATACACCTAAAAAAAATCAACCAACACCTATGGGCTGCAAGTGTGCAAGAGCCTGTGCCTGGCCGTACGGGCCAGGCAATCTGAAACAACAACACATATGCATAACAAAAAGATCATTACCCATTCAACCGAAACCCACGTATAATTATTACTGAACTTCAAAACTACAAGTTAAGCCTATAACATCCAGACTTCAACAATCAAGAAATAAATTATGAATTTATTCTTATGATCTAAAAACCAAAATAAGAACAACAGCCATGAGAAAAAAAGATTAGGATACGCAAATATAAGTATGAAACAAAACTTCCCTAATTATGTACTGCATTCCAGCATCAATTTTGTAATGGTATTTTTACATTAAATTCTAGTTTTAAAGCCAATAATAAGAAATTGATGAATAGACATAAAATTACATAAAAAGCACAAAATGATATTTTGATTATAAAATAAATTTTTGAATATACTTACCCGGTGAATATATAATAGCTGACGTCTCAGGCGGCTCGACAGAAAAACACAAAAAACTCGCGAGCGATCGCTATGAAGGTTGCGGGTGTGCCCACCAGCGCCAACTATCGGCCAGATACCGCATATACATGTAAACAGCTCCAGTTCTTCTCATCCCGCTGGGTCTCTATCGGGGAGGAAGGGGGGCCTTTAATTTATATATTCACCGGGTAAGTATATTCAAAAATTTATTTTATAATCAAAATATCATTTTTAAATATTTAACTTAGCCGGTGAATATATAATAGCTGATTCACACCCATGGTGGTGGGTAGAGACCAGAATTAATAAAGTTTACAGCGTATATGCTTAGAGTTTTTGACAGTTATATCATAACAAAACCCAAATATATATAGGTACCTGGTAAGGAAGTTGACTTAGACGATTACTCTGCCTTGTTAGTCTGTCTTCCTCACGAAGCCCAGCCATCCTCTTAGGATGCTGAAAGACTCCCACGAGCTGAAGTATCAAGGGCTGCAACCCATACAACAGGACCTCATCAAACCCCTAATCTGGGCGCTCTCAAGAAATGACATTTGACCACCCGCCAAATCAACCAGGATGCGAAAGGCTTCTTAGCCTTCCGTACAACCCAAAAACAAGATTAAAAACATTTCAAGAGACAGATTAAAAGGATATTGGAATTAAGGGAATGTAGTGGTAGAACCCTCACCCACTACTGCACTCGCTGCAACGAATGGACCCAGTGTGTAGCAGTCCTCGTGAAGAGTCTGGACATCTTTTAAGTAAAATGACGCGAATACCGACTTGCTTCTCCAAAAGGTCGCGTCCATAATACTTTGCAGAGCTCTATTTTGCTTAAAGGCCACGGAAGTTGCTATAGCTCTTACTTCGGGCGTCTTAACCTTAAGCAAGCATCGGTCTTTTTCATTCAAGTGAGAATGAGCCTCTCGGATTAAAAATCTGATAAAATATGACAAAGCATTCTTTGACATAGGTAATGATGGTTTCTTAACTGAGCACCATAAGGCCTCAGATCCACCTCGTAAGGACTTAGTACGAGCTAAGTAGAACTTAAGAGCTCTAACTGGACACAGCACTCTTTCAAGTTCGTTGCCTACGATCTCTGACAGGCAAGGTATATCAAAAGACTTAGGCCAAGGACGAGAAGGCAGTTCATTTTTGGCCAGGAAACCAAGTTGAAGTGAACATGTGGCTTTCTCTGTAGAAAAGCCGATGTTCTTACTGAAGGCATGAATTTCACTGACCCTTTTAGCCGAAGCCAAGCACACTAGGAAAAGCGTCTTGAGGGTAAGATCCTTCAGGGAGGCTGAATGTAATGGCTCAAACCTGTCTGACATGAGGAACCTTAGGACCAGGTCTAAGTTCCATCCAGGAGTTGCCATACGACGTTCCTTAGAGGTCTCGAAAGACTTAAGGAGATCTTGGAGATCTTTATTGTTGGAAAGATCTAAGCCTCTATGTCGAAAGACCGAAGCCAACATGCTCCTGTAGCCCTTAATAGTGGGAGCTGAGAGGGAGCGAACATTTCTCAGATGTAAAAGAAAATCTGCGATTTGGGCTACAGAGGTACTGGAAGAGGACACAGATGCTGACTTGCACCAGTCTCGAAAGACTTCCCACTTCGACTGGTATACTCTGATGGTAGAAGCTCTCCTAGCTCTCGCAATCGCACTGGCTGCCTCCTTCGAAAAGCCTCGAGCTCTTGAGAGTCTTTCGATAGTCTGAAGGCAGTCAGACGAAGCGCGGGGAGGCTTTGATGAACATTCTTTACGTGGGGCTGACGTAAGAGATCTACCCTTAGAGGAAGACTTCTTGGAATGTCTACCAGCCATTGAAGTACCTCGGTGAACCACTCTCTCGCGGGCCAGAGTGGAGCAACCAACGTCAACCTTGTCCCTTCGTGAGAGGCGAACTTCTGCAGTACCTTGTTGACTATCTTGAATGGTGGGAATGCATATAAGTCCAGATGAGACCAATCCAGTAGAAACGCGTCTATGTGGATCGCCTCTGGATCTGGGACTGGTGAGCAATAGATCGGTAACCTTTTGGTCAACGAGGTGGCAAAGAGGTCTATGGTGGGTTGACCCCAAGTCGCCCAAAGACTCTTGCACACGTCCTTGTGGAGGGTCCATTCCGTGGGTATCACCTGACCCCTCCGACTGAGACAGTCTGCCAAGACGTTCAAGTCCCCCTGGATGAATCTCGTCAACAGGGAGATGCCTCGATTTCTTGACCATATGAGAAGGTCCCTTGCGATCTCGTACAGCGTGTGGGAGTGTGTGCCTCCTTGCTTGGAGATGTACGCCAAAGCTGTGGTGTTGTCTGAGTTGACCTCTACCACTTTGTTTCGAAGAATGCTTTCGAATTTCATCAAGGCCAAGTGGACTGCTAATAGCTCCTTGCCGTTGATGTGCATGCTCTTCTGACTTGAGGTCCACAGACCCGAGCATTCCCGACCGTCCAGGGTCGCACCCCAACCCAAATCCGACGCGTCTGAGAACAACACGTGGTTTGGGTTCTTGACTGCTAGGGATAGTCCCTCTCTCAGACTGATATTGCTGTCCCACCAGTTCAGGCATGCCTTTACTGGTTCGGAGACTGGGATTGATACCGTCTCTAAAGTCTTGCCCTTGTTCCAGTGAGAGGCTAGATGGAACTGGAGAGGCCGAAGGTGTAGTCTCCCTAGCGAGACAAACTGCTCCAGGGATGAGAGAGTCCCTACGAGACTCATCCAACTCCTGACTGAACAACGTTCTCTTTTCAGCATTAGTTGGACTTTGAGCAGGGCTTGTTCTATTCGGGTGGCAGACGGAAAAGCCCGAAAAACTGGACTGCGAATCTCCATCCCCAAATATAGAATAGTCTGGGATGGGATCAGTTGGGACTTTTCTAAGTTGACCAAAAGTCCCAACTCCTTGGCCAGACCCAACGTCCAATGTAGATCCTGCAGACAGCAATGACTGGACGATGCTCTGAGAAGCCAGTCGTCCAAGTACAGGGAGGCTCGGATTCCCGATAGATGGAGGAATTTTGCCACATTCCTCATGAGCCTCGTAAACACGAGAGGAGCAGGACTGAGGCCAAAGCACAGGGCTCGAAACTGGTACACCACATTCCTGTAAACAAACCTCAGAAACGGTTGGGAATCCGGGTGTATAGGAATGTGGAAGTACGCATCTCGTAGGTCGAGAGAGACCATCCAGTCTCCCTCTCTGACCGCTGCTAAGACAGGCTTCGTGGTCTCCATCGTGAATTTTGTTTTTGTAACAAAAACATTGAGCGCACTGACGTCTAGCACCGGCCTCCAACCTCCTGTATGCTTTGGGACTAGGAAGAGACGGTTGTAAAACCCCGGTGATTGAAGGTCCGAGACTTTCACCACCGCTCCCTTCTCTAGCAACAGAGACACTTCTTGATTTAGGGCTTGTCTCTTTGACTCCTCTCGGTACATGGGAGAGAGGTCTATGGGAGTTGTTACTAGAGGAGGTTTGCGTACAAACGGTATTTTGTACCCCTCTCTGAGCAACAGAGCAGACTCTTGGTCTGCACCCCTCTTCTCCCAGGCCTGCCAGAAGCTCTTCAATCTGGCACCTACCGCTGTCTGAGGCTGTGGGCAGTCAGACTCTGCCACGGGAGGACTTGGCTCCTCTCTTCTTACCTCTCTTTCCCTCGGCACGAGAGCCTCCCCTGCTGGGAGCTCTGCCACGAAAGGGCGGGATAAATCTAGACGCAGGAGTCTCGATCCTGGGTCTCACAGCAAAGGATGAAGAAGGAGCCCCTTTGCAAGCAGAGGACGCCATCAGGTCATGGGTGTCCTTCTGCACAAGCGAAGCAGCTATATCCTTAACCAGCTGTTGTGGAAACAAGGCCGCTGATAAGGGAGCAAAGAGCAGTTCCGATCTCTGACAGGGAGTAACTCCTGCCGAAAGGAAAGAGCAAAGGGTTTCTCTCTTCTTTAAGACTCCCGACGTAAAGGTGGAGGCGAGCTCATTGGAGCCATCACGGATGGCTTTGTCCATACAGGACATGATAAGTAAGGAAACATCTTGGTCGGCAGACGAGATCTTCCTACTTAAAGCTCCTAATGACCAGTCAAGAAAGTTAAACACTTCAAAGGCCCTGTATACGCCTTTAAGTAGATGGTCAAGGTCCGAGGAGGACCAACAAATCTTCGAGCGTCTCATGGCCAGGCGACGGGGAGAGTCTACGAGGCTTGAGAAGTCACCCTGGGCAGAGGCAGGAACTCCCAAGCCGAGAACTTCTCCCGTGTCATACCAGACGCTCGATCTAGAAGCAAGCTTAGAAGGTGGGAAGGCAAAGGCCGTCTTCCCCAAACTCCTCCTGGTATCCAACCAGTCGCCTAGAAGACGTAAAGCCCTCTTAGAAGAGCGAGAAAGCACTAGCTTAGTAAAGGCTGGCTTGGTAGCAGCTAAGCCTAGAGCAAACTCAGACGGAGGCGAACGAGGAGCAACAGCAACAAAGTGATCTGGAAAAAGATCCTTGAAAATCATCATGATCTTCTTAAAATCCATCGAAGGAGGAACAGCCTTAGGTTCATCTACATCTGAAGGATTATCATCAGGATGAGGATCAGCACCGTCCTCATCTGAAGGAGCTTCGTCCGACAACTGATGAGTCTCAAGCAAGGGAGAGACCTGCCTTGGTGGCAATGCTTGACAAGCAGAGTTCACACGCACCGGAGCATCAGTAGCAGTCCAGGACGCTACGTCATGTAACTGCTTAACAGACTGACTAGCAACAACAACAGGAGCGGGAGGACGCTCGACGTCAACTCGAGACTGCCTTGACTGCCTAGACTGAGCAGTCAAAACAACTCTTGACTGCGGTGCTTGACGCTCAACGTCAAAACAAGTCAACTTCGCTGGTTGGCGAACGTCCTGAACGTCAAAACGAGCATGCGGCAGCGGCTGAAAGTCAACACGGGACTGCATCGAGTGAGGCTCTACAAAACGTGACTGACGTGACTTTGTAACGTCAACGTCAACAGGACGAGCAAAGGCTCGTTTGGGCGGCTGACGGCCAGGATCTCGATCAGCTAAGCGGCGAGGATCATCGTGAACCTGCTCAGCAGAATAGTCCTCCATAAGAAAGGCAAACTTATTCTGCATGTCTTGCAGTACAACCCATTTAGGATCAACGGGAATGGGTGCGGTAAGAGACGAGGGTAACGTCTGTGACTGCAAAACATTGCCTACACTAAGATTCTCGGAGCCTGTGTTACGCTTCTGTTTAGGCGGCGAGCAGTCTTCCGATGACTGCACAGGGTCAGAGCTGTCCCAATGGCTACAACCAGGACGCTGGACCTGTCCTGAAGGGACTGACTTTCGCTTTAAGGGTCTCGAAACCTTGCTCCACGGTTTCTTACGCGATAAGCCTTCGGATGACGAGGAGAAAACAGCCTCGCTCGTCTTATGGTAGGGGCGGTCTTGACGAGACACGCCTGAAACCATAGAGGGAACGTCTGTTCGTTGGTTAAAGCCTCTCGAACCCATAAGTCCTACGACATTACTTCTCCCTGGGGCATGGGAGCTTGCAAGAGGTCTCGGACTAGGCGAACGACAGGCACGAACAGACGAACCCTCTGTCGCAACACTGATAACACTTTGCGCACAAATCACTTTCTCCCCACGATTTTCTAATGTGGCACTCTGACACTTTAACTCTTTTACATCCGCCATGAGTTGATTACGGTCCGTAGCTAACGACTCAACTCTCTCGCCAAAGCTTGAATGGCACGTAAAAGCTTGAATGGCACGTAACATATCCCGCATTGATGGTTCCTGAGTGCTAGTAGAGGGTTCAGGCACAACTACTACTGGGGAAGGATTAGGTTCAGGGGCATGGGAGGAGGAAAATTCTAACGATCTAGAGGAACTTCTCCTCACCCTATCTCTCTCTAGCTTACGAGAATACTTGTCAAACTCAAGCCAATCGAATTCCGAAAGGCCCACGCACTCATCACACCGATCTCCTAATTGACAGGTTTTACCCCGACAATTAGAACACACAGTATGTGGGTCGAGAGAGGCCTTTGGAAGACGCTTATTACAATCCCTAGCATTACATTTACGAAATCTAGGAATTGGAGAAGGGTCAGCCATTTTGAAAAGTCAAAGAAAGTCCAAAAACAATCCAAAGTCATCAACAATTAAATCTATCTAAAAAAGAGTTCAAGAGTTTAAGTTGAAGATAAAACACCTGCACTGCGAAAGCTCAAACCAAAAAGAAGTACTTCACCAAGACTGTTGAAAAACTCCAGGTTAACAGCGAGTAATGGAATCAACTTTTCGATCAGACCGACAGAGAAGAACTGGAGCTGTTTACATGTATATGCGGTATCTGGCCGATAGTTGGCGCTGGTGGGCACACCCGCAACCTTCATAGCGATCGCTCGCGAGTTTTTTGTGTTTTTCTGTCGAGCCCCCGGAGACGTCAGCTATTATATATTCACCGGCTAAGTTAAATATTTAAAAATATACGATTACCAGTTTAAAGAAATTGCAATAGAATAAGCGAAAATCATTAGAAAAGGAGTCTCACAACAGGGAAGACAGGTATTCTACTACTTTAGTATCTGATACACTAATGTCACTGGGAGATACACAAGTATTAAAGGTTTTGTCCTAGTGCTACTGTATATCATATGACGGGACATTACATAATTTTCAAGGAATCAGGTCTTTTGAAGATCATAGAGTGGTTCCTTTCTCAATATTTAGTCCAAATCTTTTATGTACAGTACTAATGTGCTGCTTACTCATATTGGTCCAACACTACAACATCAGTCCATCCATCACGTGTTAAATGGTAGGCTATGCTGTTTCCAACAACACCAGCACCACAGATTACAACCTGAAATAGAAAGAAGCATTCATTATGACAGAGACTAATGACCAATTAACAAAGCATAAACTTAATCTTAAACATTGTTCGTTACTTAGAAATCTTAATTTACTGTCGCATAATTCATATACCATTTTTGTATTTCACTTATAAATTAACTTATATTTCATCTACAAAGGGATGAGACTTGGAGATAAGAGATGTTACTATTTTCTTTCACCAGATAATTGTTATTGATGGAAAGGATAATAATCTGCTAGTGCTAGTTATTCTACCTCTCCTTAGACAGTATGTATACTTAGTCCAGTGATGGAGCTGGTATTGCTACATAACTACTCAGCAACACCCTTACAACCTAAGGAAAAGGGGTCCAAAGGTCTGTGGGTAACATCTATAAGATACAAAGAGGTGAAGGTGCGACACCTTCAAACACACCTTCAGCTTCAAGTATGCCAACAGATAAACCAAAAGGCTACACTGAGGGCTAGGCTTGTGAGTTCTTACTTAAGGTGGCACATCTACAAGCAAACAGCTTTACCAAGCTTGAAGGAACAGTGTCTGAATACTTCCTTCTTGTTCCTGATGGGGTTAATAAAAAGGTTACAATGCTTGCACGTGAGGTGTTTAGTTCTCTTTGTACCATGACGTGACACCAGGCAACTTCAGGTCAACTTACACAGAGATTGTATCGAGGTCCTGAACTGGTGCCCAAGACTGACTAGTAATGGCTCTTTACTGCACAGTCTGAGACAGGAAACCCCTTTCCTCAAAAGTTTAACATCAATAAATTCTCCTACTTTCCTGCTGATGCAGAGGAGAAAGTCTTGAGGGAAAGATTCCTATGATCCCTTCCTCAGGTTAGCAGTAGGCACGTACAATAGTGCCCTGAGGATGAGAACCATCCCAACCTAGTTCCAGTTCCAGGCAAGGAAGTCGGTGGTCTTCTGAAAAGTGCTCTGGCTAGAGAGATCTGTTTTCTACAGCCCCCCACACTAGATATTGTCTCTCTCAGGACCTACCTGACAGCTAGCAGAATGGGAAACCACTCAACTTAGGGCAACCCTAGTGCCCCATGAAAAGGATCAGGACGGTGGATTAACATGTACCACTCTACCTGGATGGTCCAAGTACTTGATCGTGGAAAGGATCGTTAAATCCTGCCACTTTGACATAAGAATCGACCATACCAGGCTCACGGTACAGCTGACCAAGACCTGTAGAAAAAAAAAACCAGATGAGCTCCAGTACCGTACTACCTCTCAAAGGACCCAGAAGGAATCAATCAGTAGGACAAATATATTCTTAAAAATAATATACTGTATTCCTTTTATATTATAAAAACTTTACTACTTTAAGTTTGTAAGTATAGTTTTACTTTCCATTCTCTGCATCGAAAAAGAAATGAAAATGCAAGTCATACTACGTAGTAAATACGTAGCTTACGTCATATGACTGTGACGTCATAGTGTTGGCGGAGTTCCTACCGCCATTATTTTCAAGAATAGGTTCGTTAGTTTTACAGTAGGTTGAAAAAACTTCTAATCTTACCTTTTAAGCTATGAACATAGCGATCAAATACCAAAGAAAATCAAAATAAGCGAATGCCAATAACCAATTTAGTAGTGCATCACCACGATAACTGCCAAAATTCAAGTTAATAACGAGTGAATATCTAACGATGTTGCCGGCATGAGCGGCTGAGATAATCTGAGGGTTCATGGGATGGTTCTAGTACCTTCGCCAGAGGGCACGCAGGTGTTACACCTGGCTACTCAATCTGCGATTGCCGCGAGAGACTAAAGCTATATTTATATAAACACCGGGTAAGTCTTGTGTTTAAAAACGAGTATTGTACAAGGAAAATATTCCCAGTTGGACAGCATTCCCAGGTATCTGTTCTTTGTTTGGGCATGAAATCTGACCCGTTCTGGGTTTGTTTCCTCTCCCTTGAATATAAATTATAAAATTCTAAAGAATCTTGGAACGTATTGTCGGGAGGTTGATCATGATTTGTGAACAAACTTGTTCCATATGTGGGAAACAGCCCTGACACCAGAGAGAAAGAGCAGCAAATAGTAACCTTTCTCTGGTGAGCTCAGAAGCGAAGAGAGGGGACAAGTCTCTTGCCGGCTCAGGGAAGTCCACAGTATGTTAGGCAACAGGACCGGTATTGAGCGGAGGTATCTACTCTTTCGAAAGTACTGAAATATTTTGCGAAAGAAAAGAAACTGAAGATGTAACATCTATCATTCCCTCAATTCAGGATACCAAAGTATCACTAACAAGGAAATAATCAGTATTCTGGGTAAAAAAGGTAAAGGGAGTGCAAACTACTCCAACTCCTTGCAAAAAGAAAGAGTGCCCCCACACAGGGTTGTGCACAAGGTCACGGCAGAAGGGCCATTCACGGGTCCGCAGCAGTGCAATAGGCCATGCATCTTAGGCCTGCCTGGCTACAGTAATGGGGTAGTCAAGCCAACAAACCGGGCCCAGGCTCCAGGCAGTGGCAAGGGGGTATAGTCTCGACCAGCTGGGAGCCATCCACATTCTCAAGAGAGAGATAGAGTAGTATAGTATAGTATAGTATAGTGCTCTGTCCAGATGGATCGATCATCTGATACCAGAAAAACCAGTGAATACAAGTCACTGTTGCATTGGTTTCACCTTGCTGATTGACCTTTAAATATCCAGTCCATAAAAAAACTCCATAGTGACTTTAATATGAACAGAGCTAGCTGTTACCCCAGCCTAACGATCACAAACCAACTTTACAGGTATCGGTTGGCATGATAATTCCTTCGGCTACGTTCCTTAACAGCATGAGGAGTAGTGTAAAAGATGCCCATATTGTGAATATCATTATCACAATAATAAAAATAAAAAATCAGAACTATCACAAACACATGTAAAAAAAATCCAACAGTTGAGAGAGGAAGAAGACAGTTCATCTGTACCTATTGCGGCCAGACAGATAAGTGGACGGGACTTCCCTCGCGCCACCTTTCCTTAACTAATGGCCATTCCAGCACTGCTTCAGAGCTACCTCTATTTTCAAGGATGAAAGGTTTGTATACATGTTGGAACAAACTTGGATGTGCCCAACTTTAGGAGCATTTCTCGTCTTCCTGAAAATAACAGCACACTCCTTTCTGCAAAATGATATTTTCATAATAAAATAAATTTTTGAATATACTTACCCGCTGGTTATATAAAAGAGCTGAAGTCCCTGACGCCAGGGCAGAAATTCAAATCTCGCGCTATCGAAGATACGCCAGGTGTACCAACCGCACCCTAGCGGTAGAACAGGTGGAACTACACACCAACTCCAGTTCTTCCATGCCTCATAGCCATACCATAGGTAGTCTCTAGAGGGGAGGAGGGTGGGTGTTAAATTTATATAACCAGCGGGTAAGTATATTCAAAAATTTATTTTATTATGAAAATATCATTTTTAAATATAGAACTTACCCGCTGGTTATATAAAAGAGCTGATTGACACCCCTTGGTGGCGGGTCAGAGACAGCTACATATAGAAAATTCACTTAAGGGTTACATACAATAAACTTAAGCAGTTCTCACCTGATAAGGAAGCTGACAGCAATGATACTCTGCCTCATTTCGTCCGCTATCCTTAAGAGATCCAGTAATCCACTCGGGCTGAAAATCTCTAGGAGCTGTCAAACGGTACAACCACCTATAACATGACAGAACCTCAACCAATACCCTTGTTCCGGGTGCACTCAAGGAACAAATTGACCACCTAACCAAATCAAAGATTGCGGAAGACTGACGCCCAATCTCCACAAACAACCATAACAAACGAGTTCCAAGAGATAGAAAAGGGGTATTAGGAAAAAAGGGAACGTAGTGGTAGATCATTCACCTACTATCGCATTAGCCGCTATAAAAGGACCCAACGTAAAAAAGTCCTCATAGCGAGTCTGAACATTCTTCAAATAATGGGATGCAAAAACAGACTTACTTCTCCAAAATGTTGTATCCATCAGACTTTGCAGAGAACGGTTCTGTTTAAAGGCCACTGAAGTCGCTACCGCTCTGACTTCTTGTGTCTTGACTTTGAGGAGCCTCTGATCCGACTCATCACACTGAACATGAGCTTCTCGAATCAACAATCTAACGAAAAAAGACAAGGCATTCTTAGACATGGGCATCGAGGGTTTCCGGACTGCACACCACAGAGCGTCTGAGTTACCTCTCAGATTCTTAGTCCTGTCCACATAAAGCCGTAGCGCTCTAACTGGACAGAGAACCCTTTCCAATTCACCGCCAGCCAAATCAGAAAGGTTAGAAATCTCGAAGGATTTGGGCCATGGCCGAGAAGGGTTTTCGTTCTTGGCCAGGAACCCCAGTTGCAAAGAACAAATGGCTTTCCCATTCCGAAAACCAATGTTCCTGCTTAAAGCGTGTACTTCACTAACTCTTTTCGCAGTGGCGAGGGTAACTAGAAAAAGGGTTTTCAAGGTTAAGTCCTTAAATGAAGCCGAGTGTAAAGGCTCAAACCTGTCACTCATGAGAAATTTAAGGACAACATCCAAATTCCAGGCGATGGGAGCTGATTGAATCTTCTTGGTCGTATCAAAAGACCTAAGTAAATCTCGTAGATCTTTATTATTAGAAAGGTCTAGGTTCCTGTGTCGAAAAACCGTCGCCAACATACTCCTGTAACCTTTAATAGTCAATGACGAGAAGTTATGCTTAACTTTAAGGTCCAAGAAAAAATCTGCTATTTGGGAAAGCGAGGTACTGGAAGAGGAAATCGCGTTAGTTCTACACCATTCCCTGAACAACTCCCACTTGGACTGATACACCTTGATGGTTGAAGACCTTCTTGCCCTTGCAATTGCCTTGGCTGCCTTCTTCGAAAATCCTCTAGCTCTAGCGAGTTTTTCGATAGTCTGAAGGCAGTCAGACGTAGAGCTCGGAGGTTTTGATGATTTCGGGCCAAGTGAGGTTGTCTGAGAAGATCGGGTCTCATGGGAAGGCTTCTCGGAACATCCACCATCCATTCCAGTACCTCTGGAAACCAGCTCCTTGACGGCCAGAACGGAGCTATCAGTGTCATTCTGGTCTCCTCGTGTGAAATGAACTTCTGAATCACTTTGTAAAGGATCTTGAACGGAGGGAAAGCATAAACCTCCATGTGTGACCAGTTCATCAGAAAAGCGTCTATGTGCAAAGCTTCGGGGTCTGGAACCGGAGAGCAGTAACACTCTAGCCGTTTGGTCTTCGCGGTGGCAAAGAGATCCACGAGAGGTCGACCCCATAACCGCCACAGACTCTTGCAGATGTCCGGGTGCAGAATCCATTCTGTGGAGAGAACCTGACCTTTCCTGCTGAGTCTGTCTGCGCTCACATTGTTGACCCCCTGGATGAACCGCGTCAAAAGAGTCACCTTCCTTTCCTCTGCCCAGATGAGGAGCAGTCTTGCAATCTCGTACAGAGGCCAAGAGTGGGTCCCGCCTTGTTTCACAATATAGGCCAGAGCTGTCGTGCTGTCCGCATTGACTTGGACCACCTTGCCCCTGATCTGCTTTTCGAAGCCGATGAGAGCCAGATGAATAGCTAAAAGCTCCTTTTGATTGATGTGGAGAGAGGTTTGCTCCACCGTCCAAGTCCCCGAAAGCTCCTGCTTCTCTAGAGTGGCTCCCCACCCCGAATTGGAGGCGTCGGAACACAACACGAGGTCTGGGTTCCTCTGAAGTAAAGACAAGCCTTCTTTCAGTCTGGGTTCGTTGTCCCACCATTGAAGATGAGACTTGATGGAAGCCGAGATGGGAATGCAATCCCTGTCGAGGCTGTCCCCTTTCTTCCAATGGCGGTTGAGATGAAACTAAAGAGGACGCAAGTACAACCTCCCCAGGGTCACGAACTTCTCTAACGACGAGAGAGTCCCCAGAAGACTCATCCAATCTCTGACGGAGCAAAGATCTCTCTTCAGGAACGTTTGGACTTTTAGGAGGGCTGCTTGGATTCTCACCGACGACGGAAAAGCCCGAAAACTTCGACTGTGAATCTCCATCCCCAAATAAAGAATCTCCTGGGATGGAATCAGTTGTGATTTTTCCAAGCTCACCAGGAGACCCAGTTCTCTGGAGAGATCCAAAGTCATCTTGAGGTCCTTCAAACAACAATCGGCTGAGGAGGCTCTTATCAGCCAATCGTCCAGATACAGAGAGGCCCTGATTCCCCTCGAATGCAGCATGCTTGCCACGTTCAGCATGATCTTGGTGAACAATAGAGGAGCCGTGCAGAGTCCGAAACAAAGAGCCCTGAACTGGAAGACCTTGTTTCCGTCCATGAACCTCAGATAACGTCTGCAGCTGGGATGAATCGGAAGGTGGAAATAGGCATCCTGAAGATCTAAAGAGACCATCCAATCGTCCTTCCTCACAGCTGCCAGAACTGTTTTCTGAGTCTCCATAATGAACGTCGAGTTCTGGACGTAACCATTTAGCACACTTACGTCCAGAACCGGTCTCCACCCCCCGGAACTCTTGGGTACTAGAAAAAGGCGGTTGTAAAACCCCGGAGACGTAACATCCTGCACTTCCTCTATTGCTTGTTTCTCTAATAAAAGAGACGTCTGTAGAAGCATGGCTTGCTTCTTGGGACCCTCTCTGTATTTGGGCGAAAGATCCACTGGATCTGTGACTAAAGGAGGATTGGTCAGGAAGGGGATCTTGTAGCCTTCCTTTAACACCTGGACGGACCAGGGGTCCGCTCCATTCCTCTCCCAAGCCTCCCAAAAGTGAGTCAACCTGGCACCCACTGCTGTCTGAAGGAGAGGGCAGTGAGACTTTACCTCGGCCGGACTTGCCCCCTCTGCCTCTAGGCTTCCTTCCTTCTGGTTTAAAAGAGCCTCTACCAGAGGACTTCCCACGAAAGGACTGAGGTCGAAACCCAGAAGAAGATTCCTTAGGTTTACGAGAGGAGAATGACGGAGGCAAAACTTTCCTAGTCGAATGAGTAACTAAGTCATGTGTGGCCTTCTGCGTGAGAGCAGTAGCCACCTCGCCTACCAATTCCTGCGGAAATAAGGAATTAGACAAAGGTGCGAAAAGAAGGCCCGTTTTCTGGTAGGGAGACACTCCTGCAGAGAGAAAAGAGCACATCGTGGCCCTTTTCTTGAGAATTCCAGCTGTAAACAAGGCAGCAAGTTCGTTGGAGCCATCCCTCACACCTTTGTCCAAGCAGGACATCAAATGAACCAAACCACTAGTGTCCGTTTCCGTCATATCAGAGACCCTCTTACTCAAAGCCCCCAAAGCCCAGTCCAAGAAATTAAAAACTTCGAAGGCCCTGAACAGACCTTTAAGCAAATGGTCGAACTCTGGAATGGACCACCAAATCTTCGTCTTCCTTAAGGCAAGACGACGAGAAGCATCTACCAAACTTGAAAAATCCCCTTGGGCAGACGAAGGAAAACTCAAGCCCAACACTTCACCAGTCTCGTACCACACACTAGATTTAGAGGCTAACCTAGCGGGAGGAAAGGCAAAGGCCGTCTTGCCAAAAGATTTCTTGGAGTCCAACCAAGAACCCATTAATTTCAAGGCCCGCTTAGAGGATCGAGAAAGAACCATCTTGGTATAAACTGGGACCTTGGTAGCTTTACCTAAGATGAATTCAGAAGGCGGAGAACGAGGGGCCACAGGGGTAAAAGAATCCGGGAAAATTCCAGTCAGAATAAGCATAAACTTGCGAAGGTCCACAGCATGCTGATAATGCTTTTCCTCCTCATTCTCAGAGACTTCCTCAATAGGATCATCCTCATCCGACTTTTCCTCTGGTTCGTCTTCTGGCAGTGCAGCAACAGCCGCAGCCTGAACCGAAGGAACAACGTCTGGATGGGACTGCCTGTCAAGGCCAACATCTGCGTCAATCTGATGGGGAGAAGTAGAAGTAGATTGATGCGAAACACGGACGTGTAGACGATCATCCTCAACCAACAACTGCCTAGACCGCTTAGAATCCGACTGTTGTTGAACAGAAGAACGCTTGAAATCAGAAGGTAACTGTCGAAGATCGCCGCGAGGTCGCGTAAAGTCCGAGGACTGTTGACGCGAACGATCAAAGTAGTCAGGATGTCGACGCTGCGAATCAATGTTTTGACGCGAAGCGTCCAAAAGTTGTTGACGCGGACGATCCACTACTTCAAATCGTTGACGCGTCTCGTCCACTTGTCGACGCCGATGTTCTTCCCCGCGACCAGAATACGAAAACTGGTCAACCAAAACTCTCTGACGCGACTCATCAAAATCAACCTGGCGTTGAACACTATGACTGGGAGACCGCCTAAGTGATAACTCGTCAAGACCAGATACCATCGAACGTCTGTGCGATAACTGGTCTGACATCGAACGCCCAGACATAACGCGAACACCTGGTTGATAAGAATCCATCAACGACGAGAGTTGTTCCTTCATAGACATAAGCGCAGACCATTTCGGATCAACAGAACTCCTAGAAGGAAGATTCGCACCAACGTCACCACGCATTTCGGGGGAAGAAAGCCAATCCGATGGAAGAGGGGGAGCATGAATAGTAACAAGGTCCGAATCGGAAGGAATCATATCCACACGAACACGGTGATCTGAACGTTTGGCCGGAGTGCAAGCGCTGGGAGAACGAAAACGTTCCGGTGAAACCCACGAACTACATCCTGGACGCACAGGCGATTCCCGACGCTGTGAAACATCATGCGTCCGTTTAAGCGGTCTTGACGCTCGACGCCAGATCTCACTCCCCGACCCTTCATCGGAAGACGGGGATAACGCATGAACCTCACCTTTCCTACGATGAGGGTGAACGACCTGAGCTACGGCAACAGGAACGTTCGAGGGGACGTCTGCACGATTGATGACGCTTCTCGTTCCCTTAAGCCGTTTGACATTACTTCTCCCATGGGTTCGAGAGCTCGAAAGAGGTCTTAGGCTAGGTGAACGACAAGATCGTGCCGACGCACCCTTCGCAACACTAAACACATTATCAACACTTGTCACAACACCGAGAGAGTCACGATTCTTCGGTATCACATCAGACACTGAAACACTTTCCACAGTTCCGATAGGCTCACGGTTTTTCAATACCTTTAACTCGGAAAAGATAGTATTTCTATCGGCTGCTAAGGACTCAACTTTCTCACCAAGAGACAAAATAGCAGTGAACATGTCATTCATAGTAGGTTCCTGATCTACCACCACAGGGGAAGGAACAGGATTAGGAACAGGTAAATTAGGTAGGGCTCTATCCACAGATCGGGAAGAACTACGCCTAACTCTATCTCTCTCTAGTCTCCTAACATAACGATCGAAAGTAACAAAATCATCATCAGTTAAGGAAAGACACTCATTACACCTATCATCTAATGAACAAAATTTACCCCTACATTTTACACAAATAGAATGAGGATCAATAGATCCTTTAGGAAGTCGTGTACGACAACCCTCACTAACACACCTACGCTGAGCAGGGGAGGAGTCGGCCATTTTTAAAACTAACGTGAGAGACCGACAAGCAAAAAGTAAGGGAAAAAGCAATAAAGAAAATCTCAAACAAAAAGATTTCAAGATAAGAACCAAGGGAAATTAATCAACGATAGCTTAAACTCAAAAAAGAACGTTGTACATCACCAAACAACTTCCCAAGAGAGTAAAACAGGAGAGCGAACTTCTATATGTCAGTCAGCTATGACGGCAGAGAGAAGAACTGGAGTTGGTGTGTAGTTCCACCTGTTCTACCGCTAGGGTGCGGTTGGTACACCTGGCGTATCTTCGATAGCGCGAGATTTGAATTTCTGCCCTGGCGTCAGGGACTTCAGCTCTTTTATATAACCAGCGGGTAAGTTCTATATTTAAAATTCTTGAAACTCAGATCATTATTCAAAGAAGGAAATCATCTGGTTATATAAAGGTATTGTTTATATTCGACAGAACATGATTTCTTTTAAAAACCATAATAAAGCTATCTTTGTGTCCAAAGTAAAATACAAAAAGATAATTATTCTACTGTAAACTTGAGCTACAAACCTACATCATCTAGGAGCGATATTAGGTAATTGAATTGCTTGGACCATAAAATAATCTATGCCTCAGCATAAAATTTACCAAATTCATCATCATCATCTCCTCCTATGCCTATTGATGCAAATTGAAAATTGAGAGAATCTTCATCTTCATATTACCATATTAGGCAATAACATTGTTGACTTGACCAAAGATTCCTTACAATTCTAATGGAGAAAAATACAATTCAAATAGTTAATATAGTTTTTTTCAGCAAAAAGTACCTGAGCTTGGCTGGGAAGAGAAAACACAGATCTGACACTTGTAGCTAAAGGTGTCCGGAATCTATTCTTCTGCGAGGTAGATATTTGGCCTCTCGATCTTGGCAAACAAGACTCACTGGATACTTTCTGAAGTATCCAGTTTCTCGGGACCAACTTTCTGAACATTTTGAATGTTTCAGAAAGGTGTGAAGTTCACAACCTGTAAAGAAAAATTCATTATAGAAAATTTTAATGGGGCAAAGTAATACTTAACTAAATTACCAAACAGATAGCTTTAACTATATGCAATAGCTATTTGCACAACAGTGGTGTAAATAGACTTTGCTTAGTGTGTGCATGTCGTAAATATATCCTCGGCAGTGTAACTTATACATATACAGTACATTACTTATGACTAGTGCAATATACATTTTTGGGTTCATGGTTCCTAACTACTCACTCTGCAAAATAAATGTATGGGTACTCTACCACATAATAGATAAGTGCAAAGCTTCTACGCTTATACATATTACTGTAATTGAGCTTGTTTACCTGTACAATAAATAATATTGTTCAGAAAATCTTAGTCTTTAATTTCATTCCGTTCTACCTTAAAATCAGTTGGGATAATACCTTGCTATTAATCCCTTTGACAACCTATTGTGGTCAATCTTTTTGCTATTAATCATTTTGGAGTGAAGAAAGCTCTGGGTGATAGGAGGATAGATGTGAGAGAGGCAAGAGAGCGTGCTAGAAATAGGAATGAATGGAGAGCGATTGTGACGCAGTTCCGGTAGGCCCTGCTGCTGCCTCCGATGCCTTAGATGACCGCGGAGGTAGCAGCAGTAGGGGATTCAGCATTATGAAGCTTCATCTGTGGTGGATAATGTGGGAGGGTGGGCTGTGGCACCCTAGCAGTACCAGCTGAACTCGGTTGAGTCCCTTGTTAGGCTGGAGGAACGTAGAGAGTAGAGGTCCCCTTTTTTGTTTTGTTTCTTTTGTTGATGTCGGCTACCCCCCAAAATTGGGGGAAGTGCCTTGGTATATGTATGTATGTACTGTGGTCAATTTGGACTTTCTAAATTGTTATTTCAGATGCATTAGGCCTACCCTACTTATGTATACAAACAGATCCCTGGTAGGATTTTGTTCTATACCTACACTTATGTCTAGTTTCATTAACGGTCCTAATTTTGGGCTTGAAAATATACTGTATGTTCTGTCATATTTTCTTCATCTTTGCATAGGTCATACACATCATCTGTGTATTTTCCCCTGAAATTTGCTTTCAGATTGAGCATAATAAACCTTGCCTACACTAAATGAATTGCCTTATCCGAATCCAGTTTCCCTCACTGGTATCACACTGGGATCATCACCAACAGAGTTTTATTATAGTTATGAATGGAAGAAGCTTTTCTACTAATAAAACAGGTGTTTCTTATGGAAAATTGTCCGTTTCCTACGAAAATGACAATTTCACAGCAAAAAAAAAAAAAAAAACATTATCTAAGAAATAATAATCAATGGGGTTAGTATGTACAGTTCAGAATGTATCCCTTGCCAGTATATAAGAGCTTGATGTTTTCCTTTTTCCAAGAGCAAAGCAAGCCCACGGAAAAGCAAAAACCATTAAATTTCTAAAAAAATATCCACATTCTTTAAGGGTCTGACAGGTTTTCAGCTTATTTGCTGTTGAAATGAAGGTCAATTTCATTGAAAACAAATTATTTACTACAGAAAAAACAATTTTTCCTGTAGAAAATGTTGTTCCGCCCGTAACTATAATTTTACCCACCAATAGTTGTTATACTTGAGGAAACAAAACCGATTGGTTTGCAATACTAATTATGATTAGAAATGCATAAAACGTAAGACCAGTTGAAAAATATATTGGTAGAGTATTTTGTGTCGAAATAAAGTATCACACCATTAATATTAAAGTTTTAAAAATATCTATTTTACAACTAAACCATCCCGGTTAGGTTACAAACGGATATACGTACCAAGGATCAACTATTTCCCATTCTTAAAATCAGCAGGAAACTTGTTGGCTATATTTTCATGAATATAAGTCATTAGCGTACATGATCAATTTCACCTGTCATGAAACAAGGTGATGTAATTAAGCACCAAATGTAAAACTTGTAGATTTCAGTTCTAGTTAACGAAAAAAATTTGCGAAAGGTTACGACGACTCGCGAATAGTAGTAGTAATAGAAGAATCCTTCTTTATAACGGACCAATTCTAGTTTGTCTCGGATTACATTTAACTTTATCTTCTCTTTTTAAATACTATTCAAGATTTTTTTCTCATATTTCTAGTTTGTTCTTTATAAATATCTGAAGAAGCCTTTATCTGCATGATATGGCTACCACAGGAAATTAAATATACTACTAAAGTTTTGATATAACATATGCAGGAGAATCAGATGCTATTCAAGAATTATTTCATATTTCTAGTTTTTTCTCTAGAAATATCTGAAAAAGTCTTTATCTACATCAGCGGTTCCCAATTACTTTTGGTCATTACCCTACTTCTTCCAAAATCTTGGCTAGCAGCAAGCTCGTTACCCCCACAACGTTTCTGTCATTTTGTACATGAATAATGTAAAACAAATTCTTTTACTTTTACTTGGTTGAATCTTCCTTTATTCGTTTATTATTGAGGCAAGTGTACCCAGCAGTACTATTTCTTCTGTTGTAAAAAAAATTATACATATAATAAGGTTGAAAATAAATGAAGAATATATAATTGAAATAATGTTCATCTGAGGGAAAAAGACAAATAAATCAATATATACATCTGTTGGAAATAAATCAAATAATTTTATGTGAATAATAACATCTTCAGTTGAAAATAAGTAGAGAAAAATATATATGTACTTTACAAAAATCTTCAGTGGTGTGAATAATAACACCAGTTTGAGATATTTTCAGTAATGCGAGGAGATGAATATGTAAGGCAATTTCTGATGTCATTTTCTGGGGTCAATCTATTTCTGTCTTTTCTTTGGATGGTCAAAAGAGCTGAAAAGCCACATATAAGTTGAACCAAATGGTAAACGCATCTTAACTGGTTCTAAACTTGCCAGAGAACTCTTTGTTACAACTAATACAAAATGAAGATAATTTCATGGGGTTAAATTCTTATTGTACGGGGTTTCTTGATTTTATTTCAAGTATTTCTTTTGAGAGTCCATTTGGTTCATATGGCAGATGTTCAGTGTTACATATGAATGAATTCTGAATCCAAGCATTGTTGAGTGGGTTAATTTCATAGAAATATTCTTCCATCCTCAGACGCAGGCTAATTAAATGCGCACTCATTATTCGCTTCATATCACTCAAGTGTATAGAATCCTTATCTTCCAAAAACTCCTAAATTAGGAAATTCCGCTATTCTGTCAGTTTTCAATTTTGAGTCCCAAATATCCAATTTGCTATGAAATGCTTGTACTTTTTCACTCAATAAGACAAAATTTTCTTCCGGCCCTTACAGTGATGTGTTCTGGGTATTTATATGCAAAAATATGTCTACTAAATAGCACAGAATGGAAATCGATTTTAGATCTCTGTTTCCCTGCTGAATTGTGCCCCTCATCATCCAAAAATCCTTCAATCTCAGTTTTGAGCTGAAATACTCACTCGTTCGAGAACATTTCCTCAGATAGCCATCTGGTTGGAGCATAATACAACACTTGAAACACTTGAATTCATGTAATTAACTATTTCCATGACAAAACACATCACCTCCTCCAAAACAGGTCGCTCAGACTTGACTGCCAGTGCTTGACGACGGATAATACAGTGTGTTGCAAGAACAGAAGGATTTTTCTATTTCATATATGCTTAAAATCCTAAGTTAACACATGGCATAGATGCCACAACATTTATTGTTACTCCAATGCAGTTTTTCCAATCTAGTTGCATATCTGGTTCATCAAAAGTGCATCAACTTTTCTGAATACATTCACACCCTTTGTAGTCGTTTGAAGTGGACTACACTGTTTGCACATAAGTAGATCATCTTCAATCTCTCGTTCTCCTTTGTACCGGATTTATACCATTAATTGTGTATTATTCGCAACATTTGTTTCATCCAGGTGAATGGCTGATACCACTTTTTTTTTTCCTGGGAAATTAATTGATCCTTAATATAATTTGATATTAAGGATATCAAAATGAAAACTTCCCTTACCCCCATCAAATGCGGATTTACCCCCAGTGGGGTAATTTACCCCTATTTGGGAACCGCTGATCTACATGATATGGCTACCACAGGAAATTAAATATACTACTTAAAAGTTATTATTATTATAATCAATACTTGCGCCAACGAAGGTTAAGAAGAGGGTATGTTTTCAACACAGTTTCTCCGTTTGTTTGTTAGTTTGTGAACAACTCCCTGGCCCATTTTACTCATAGTGTAGTGAAACAATCTGGGATTAATTGTTATGTTGAGACGTGAAAATAATTCAATTTAGAAAGCCGTAGGTCAAAGGTCAAAGATCAAGATTAAGCAAAAGGCCGACCGAATTAACGTTAACCTTAATCCCTAGTTCGCATATGGTTGTCACACAGACTTCAAATACGCCTACGGTTTAAATTGATTCTCGGAAAGGCAACTTGGCTTCAAGAAATAAGCTGCCGTGGCGGAGGTCTACAATCTCAGAGGGTTTTTTTCTGGCTATTATTATTATTATTATTATTATTATTATTATTATTATTATTATTATTATTATTATTCCAAACATCCACATAACGGAGTGTTAGACTATGTAGGCCTAGTTTAGTAACTATCCCTAGTCATATTTTCACTTTCATGACACTGTAAGAGTATGGATTCTATATTCAGCATTGACTTAGGCCTATACGTCTCTGTTTGCTTATAAATTTGTCCCAAATTCCATGTAATTCATATAAAAAAATCAGTAGACAATACTGTTGGTCACAAAACTGGGCGACCAAAACATTCAAAATGGTTATGAAATCTCTCTCTCTCTCTCTCTCTCTCTCTCTCTCTCTCTCTCTCTCTCTCTCTCTCTCTCAGGCCAAAACATTCCTAATGGTCGTGGCACTACATTGTTTTCACTCTCTCTTGTAAATGCAAATGCATTAAACTCCTTTCGCTTTCAAATATCTCCTAAAAAAAATGCTCTCAAACACCACTTTCTTCAGTTAAGAAAACTTTCTTCGCCCGCTGCTCTTCTAACTGAGCCAAGTGGCTTTAGTCCAACACCTTTTAAAGTCATCCCTGTGGCTGTTAGCGGTGGATTCACTGGAATAGCGATCGAAAGGGAGGGGACTGAAAGTAGTCGACGAAAGCAGATCAACGACTTCTTCTTGGAGAAGGCATTTCTTAGCGGGGGGCCAAAATTGTGCATTCCACTGGAGAGGGTGAAATGTCGAGATCTGGATACCACCAGGCTTGTTTGCACCTTCACTTTTGGAGGGTGACCAAAAGAGGTATGTTTGGGCTAAATGGCGCATATATATATATATATATATATATATATATATATATATATATATATATATATATATATATATATATATATATATATATACATATATATATATATATATATATATATATATATATATATATGTGTGTGTGTGTGTGTGTGTGTGTGTGTTTATACCTTAACGTGCACATCACCGTGATCAGCAAAGCTGTAGGCTACTAGTCAGGCCCACCCATACTAGATTGGTTTGATTTGAGCTGTCAGACGAGTCTCCCACCATCACCAGTCCGCACTGGTCAGCGTGAGGGTGAAAACTGGCCAAACTCCAGATATGAGTAGACATAACTGAGGCCTTTGTCCTGTAGTGGACTAGAAACAGCTGCATTTGTTGTTGTTGATGTTATTGATGGCACCAAATAGGAGTTCTTGTGGTGGCCGATGTGCTAACGTCCCTGACTGGTGAACGCGAGACTGGGGTTCGAGCACCGCTCAAACTCGTTAGTTCCTTTGGTTGCTGCAACCTCACCATCCTTGCGAGCTAAGGAGAGCCTGTAGGTCTATCTGCTGAGTCAGCAGCAGCCATTGTCTGGCCCTCCTTGGTCCTGGCTTGGATGGAGAGGGGGCTTGGGCGCTGATCATATGTATATAAGATCAGTTTCTAGGGCATTGTCCTTCTTGACAAGGCAATGCCACTGTCCCTTACCTCTGCCATTCACGAGTGGTCTTTAAACCCTGTAAATTATTGTGAGGTAAATTAACATAAGTTTTACCTGGATTCAGGTGTTAATGAACTCAGTAACCCCCAAGCCTACTAGTTTTGTTCTAATCCAGTTTCACTGGAGGCTTTTAAAAGCTAATTAAGATGGAACAAGTCTTTGCCTCGTGATGTTTTTTTTCAAGTTTTTCATGCTTCAAGAGTATTTGATTTGAAAATTAAAAAGGATTACTTTTTTCATTTACACGAATTTTACAAAAATAAAAAAATGGAGAAATATGTACAAAAAAACAACTTTCAAAAGAAACACCCTTTCTTCTTCTTCTTCTTCTTCTTTTAGTAGGAAATCAGGCTTAATCCTTGGAGCCAATGTACTCCCCTGTAAATATGATACCAAATAAAACATTACAATTAATCAATGCAATTGACGAAATTAAAATGTTAGTCTTTTAGTAAATGTTGAAGAGATGAACCGTTAAAATCCCACCTGCCACAGAATAAACCTTTAAAATTCCACCGGGTATAACCGAACGATTCTCGGAAACAAAATCCTAGAGCACATCAACGCGGGCGAAAAGAGAGAGCGGGAATATGTTTAAAGAAATAGGTTATCTAAATCGTGCTCTTAATTGCTTCTGGCGTGATATATACGTATCGAGGGAAACTCGTCTGAGCCAGTAATGATCATTATCATTATCATCGTCCTTGTTTAGATTTTTGGGGGTTTCTGTTAGTTCTGATAAGGTCCATATATAGTTTATATATGACATTTTTGTTGTTGACGTTGTTAATAGTTTATATATGATATATCTCTTTTGACATTACTTTTTTTTAGAATGATTTATTGTTAATTTGTTCTCTTCAGTTATTTATTTCCTTATTTCCTTTCCTCACTGGGCTATTTTTCCCTATTGGAGCCCCTGGGCTTATAGCATCTTGCTTTTCCAATTAGGGTTGTAGCTTGGATAGTAATAATAATAATAATAATTAGGCACCCTGCCTTTTACTTGTCGGGTGTAGTCGATGTGTCTGGAAAGAAAAAAAATAGATTACCAAGTCATGTAGTATGACTGTGGTTTCAACAAGGGTAAACAAAAAAAAAAACAACAAAAAAAGTCAGATTTCACTTTTATCAACATCAGAGAAATGTTGGTATGTTATCAACGTAAATTAAAAGGGAATAGAAAGTAATGATTCTTTATCGTAAATGCTAATCGAACCTTCTCTATTAAACCACCTACAATGTATTTTGAATGTTTAAAGTTTTTACTCGTGAGCGACAGGAGTGAAAAAAATGACAGGGCGTGAGAGAGATCATGTTATATTTCTATATATTCTTAACTAATTCTCTTGGGGTTGTGTTAGCCTATCAGAAACTGTCCTGCTTGTCAATCTGCTGGACTAGGGTTCGAGATTTTGTCGTGCTTGTAACCTCACAATACTTGTGAGCTAATGATAAGGTGTATAGTGCTGCTTATATGTCTACCTGCTAAGTCATTAGCAGCCATTGCCTGACCTTCCTCAGTCCAAGCTTGGGCGTTAATCCTATGCAGAATTTATGTCTCTAGGGCATTGTCCCGCTAGTTCGTTGTTACTGTCCCTTGCGTCTGCCATTCATGAGTGACCTTTATACCTTTAATCTATGGAGAGCTTCATATA